>NC_056751.1:179979701-180247201 GCF_019279795.1 Protopterus annectens
AAAGGGGAGTGCAGTGTGTGTGTGTGTGGGCCATAACCAATTCATCTGGAAACAGACACACAACACTCAGGCACACATGAGTTTATATTTCACAGGTACGTGTATACAACTGCTAGATGACTATTGACTTGTACAGTCATGTTACACAGTTATCACAAGCACCACAGACACTATAGTGCTGAGGGATACCAGTGGCCAGTGTCTACAGTGATTGACATTTGCACATCATGTGGTTTTAGCCAATTGGATGTGTGCTGGGTGGGACAGGCCTCATGAAGGGAGGCTCTTTGTCACTGTCTGTCACTCTCTTCCACACATCTATGTATGTGTAATTTTGGCCTATTATAATGTGATGTCCTTGGTTATATGTGTGTATTCCTATCCAGTAAGTGTGCAAAGCATGACTGGTGTGTAATGAGGAGTATGTGCACATACATCTGTGACTGTAAGAGCCAGACATGGGATTCATTTCTGGGAGCATGCCCAGTATGATCTTTCAGTATTTTGTCAGACATGTGCTTCATTTCTCTAAGTGTGGGAGCATGCCCAGTATGACCTTTCAGTATTTTGTTGTCAGACATGGGCTTCGTTTCTCTAAGTGTGGGAGCATACCCAGTATGACCTTCTGTATTGAATGTGTGAATCCATTCCAGGTAGGTTGTAGTCCAGTGCAAGTTTTTGTGTTCTACACCTACAGCTAGCAACCAGTTCCTGTGGAATATCTGTACACTGGCTGATAATGTTTGTTTTTCTTTCAGCATTTCCTGGTTAGGAGCTGCCACAGCGGAACTCCGGTCCGCTAATGATTGGCAGTCAATTTTTATGGTGCCGAGGTGCCTGCCTGATGCCCATCCTTCAACGAAGGTACGCCCATTCGCACATGTCTTTCGAATGCCACTCGACCATGGGGAGGACATGCAGACTCCACAGAGAAGGCGCTCCAGCCGAGAATCGAATGGGAGAACCTCTTGTTGTGAGGCGACAACGCTACGGCTGCACCACCGCGGCTTGCAAAGGATAGTGGGTTACTGTAGGTAATTGTGCCTGTGCTGCTTCTGCTACATGGTCCTGGTGTTAGCAGAGATATTCAGACATATGTACTGTTATACACTGTGATGTTTTATGTCATCAAGTACTGTCAGGTATACATATTTGCTTGCAGTAATGTCCTGGGGAACACAGGGTGAATGCAGCTGTGTCCAGTATTCTGGTCTGCAGCCTACATATTTTTGCACAATCATGCCATTCTGGAGGGGAAGCTGCAGACACTTGCTGATGGGACTGTGTAAATGGTTCAGCACCTTGGTACAGTAGTGGCTGAGGATCCCATGCTTGTACATCCATCGACGTGACAGTATGGCCATATCCTGCTGTGGCAATACCTCACAGCTGTACAGATTCACACAGGTTACCCAGAGGCAGGGGTCATAATTCTGGACATTACCCCTTCGCATTGTGGTTTACGAGCAGGTTTGTAGCCACTCATTTCTGTGTTTGCAGGCAGGGATAGTATGTGCACACGGCTGAGTTTCAGACTTCACACACTCCATGCCGTCCATCCTCCTACCCCCCCCTCTATTATTCTATCCTCTTCCAAACATTATGCAAACATTATCTGATAAGTTCCCTATAGTTATCACCTTATCCCAGCAGTAATTTGGTGTTGGTCCACAGTTCATGCAGTAGGACATGGTGGACATGTTACTGGGATTTGTCCACATGGCCTTGCATTTTGGTTCTGCAGACTGTGTTATGTTGTTATTTGGGAGTCCATGACATAACATAAATTGACAATACGGGTGAGACACAGGCCTTTGGTAGAGGACTGTAGGCCATTTGTTAGTGATGCAGGCCAGCTGTAGCAGGCTGTTGCATTGCAATTAACCAAAAACACAAAATGAGCAAGCCAAAACCACATAAGAAAGAGTAAAATGTTTTTTACCATTTTTTTTAAACTAAAATAGGGAAAACATAAGCTTAGTGTGAACACTAAAATATGCAGTACATCAACATTTTACTGTTTCTTATGTACTGATAATAATGTTATTCATGAATTTGTCTGCTTAACAGAAGGAATATTTAAGGATGTAATTTTCATTTTAACCACAAGGTGGAACCAATGCTATATTAATGTATTTTTAACACAACTTTTTTAACATGTTTATAGTCATTATTAAATGTTTTAATTTATTATAGATATTTCATGAATTGTTTATAAATATTTCAATAAAAACTGGTTTTATTGTAGGTTCAGGGTGAATAATCTGTATTTTATTAAGGAAAGGATATATGTATGTATTTGTTTAATTGAGTCTCACTAAAGTATGTTTGTCATTGGTTGATTTGAAATAGGAAGGCTATAAATGGAATGGATTTGCAGTTTGACCCACATCTGATGAAGTGATTATAAATGAAAACATATGGTTGTTCAGTGTTTATGTGTAATAAATTGCGATTTTAAAACAATCGTTCCTTGAGCTTTATTGTCTCACCATCCACTTTGGGCTTTTTGAATTCGAGGCTGTAGCATTGTGTCACTCCTACAGTCCCAGACAGCAAGACACTATATTCCCCTGGGGTGACAGGGTAGGTGTGCAAGGTGTTAATGCCAATACTTTCTGTCATTACTGATCCAGTGGTGTGGATGCTGGCAGGGTGCTGCTTACAGCTAGGGACACACCGGCATGGGACACCTCTTCTGCATGCTGCATTCTTTGGCTATTGCCATACAGAGGTGGAGGTCATATTGTACTCATTCCCAACAGCAGGGATAAGACAAGAGAGGTACCTGTGGGTAATGGTGGGGTGAGCTGGGTGCATGTGTGCTATGGACACTACTTGCATCTGACTCACAGATATGCATGGGGCATTCCACTTATGCTGGCTTGTGCAGGGACATCAGCAGTTTCTCAATACTTCATACGTGTGACCTTTGTGGTCTGCCAGTGTTTGTCCAGATGACATCGGTATTCCATACTACAAACCCAACTAATGTGCTGCTAATCTGTATGTACAATTTCAAAGGTGTGTCCATTTGATAGTAACATATTATACACTGTCTGTCTGGGGTACTTCCACCTGTGCACTGTTGGTATGTCTGGGCCCACATTCATGCCATGTCCATCTTTCAGATGGTGACAGATATTACTTCCAAACATTTATTATGGCTTACTGCTGGAATGTGTTTTGCTGGGATGCACTGTGTTGCACTGCAGTTGTGATAACTTGGCCCTGTCATCAGCAGTACTGGCCAATGGCCACCAGGACAAACCTCACCATGCCTACATACTTACCACTGTCACACAATATACACAACACCAACCTAACATATGTAGCCTAGCATATTGTACACATGCTACAATCTATCCTGCTACTTTGGCCAGCTCAAGTAATCTGTGCTCCACTGTTATTATACCTACACATACATGTTACTACATTTCTACAATGGATTAGGGGGGCACACCTGACACTTGTACACATTTGCTATGACTGTACTGGTATTTCAGGTACTCCATTTCTTTCTGTATTCTGACCTATCATGCTGACTAGAAGCATATCAGTGTACTACAGGTCTTAGGTTTGATTGACCTACATTTCAGTTTCAGACTTCTTACCCTTCAGAACTAACATCCCACTGCCTGACCTGTTGTAGTCTGTCTGTGTAGGTATGGAGGGGGGATGTTTTCCATAGCCATCAATCAGAGGCCTTAGCACAGCCTTTGTTTGTGTTTGTCTATGCCTATCCTGCTGGCTGAGACTGTTGTTGGGTATGTGAGCCTCTTTGACTGGCATGTGTGTGCCCTATGGACACACATTTGACCCACCACATTTCCTGCAGTGAGTTTTGTTACCTTGTCTAGTACTAGCTACTATGGTCTTACCAGTATTTGTTACAGATTTCGTGCTGCCACTACAGGTGTCTACTATCTGCTGCCATCCCATTCAGCCACCCGATTCCCTTGCATGCTCACATCCATACCACAGATACAAGTAACAAAACATACTACTCCGTTTGGCAATTGATAGGGAAAGTGACTTACCTTGTGGCTGTGCCAATATTGAGGATGCTGCTGGAGGGCTGACTATGTCGGATGCACATATTACACTCCCTATACATGGTTAAGCACAGTGTGAGTCAGAGAGAAGTGTCATTCCCTGGGTTCCAACCATGTCAGTGTATGTGCTATGCGTTGCCTCTTTGCCATGGCCTGGGCATACTGGGCACTCCTCCTTCTGCCTACTGGGGCAGGCTCAGGTTGTTCCTCCTCTGAGTCACTCTGTGCCTGTGCAGGCCTTGGCAATGGTGGGGGGCTGTGTGGCCCTGTCCCGTGCTGTTCCTGCTGTAGCTATTTCTGCTGTGACTTGAGCATCCCAAACACATGCTCTATTATGATTCTGGTCTGTATGTGTGCCTCATTATGGAGTTCTTGTTCGGGTGTGTGTGCATTTCTGATGGGTGTCATCAGCCACGGCTCCAGTGCATAAACAGCACCCCCCACTAGGTGGCCATAAGGGATGTCCCCAGTGGAAAATCTCTGGTACAGCTGCATCATATGCCAAATGTGGGAGTCGTGATAGCTTCCAGGGCAGCCAGCACACACATTCAGTATAATGCCCTGGGCATCACATATGACCTGGCAGTGGATGGAGGGGAAGCCCTTGCGGTTGATGTAGACCCTACCCCACTCACCGGGTGATGCTTTGATGCATATGTGCATGCAGTCTATAGCACCCACTACCTCAGGGTATTCTGCTATTTGGTGGAAGAGACATATATTGCTGGTCAACACCTCATGGCTGTTGTGGAAATATACATGCTCACCGGCATGTGCTGACATGGCATCCAGGAACTGGTGGAGTACCCTGAATGCTGATGCCTGTGAAATCCCCATGATATCCCCATTTGGCCTTTGGAAGGTAGCTGTGGCTAGTATTCTTAGGCCTATACATACTTTGGTATCCACTGCGATGGGTTCCTCACTGTTGGTTCTGTGTGTGAGGCATGGCCGGCACAGCTCAACAGTTTGCTGTAGGAGATCCCTGTCCACCCTATAGCACTCCACTATCTCCAGCTCATGTAGCCCCTGGTAGGTTACCCTGAGTCTGTACACTCTTCTCCTCACTGTGGGTTGGTCATCAGCATTCTGATCCTCACCACCCTTAGCCTCTTCCACATGTTAATGTATGATAGCTGCTGCCGCCCCTATCATTTTGTTGCTTTTGTTTATAAAATGTCCCCGCTTGTGTACACTGGTGGTGTAGAGTTTGTGGGAAAAAACAGAGAGACAGGTGTTTGCATAGTTTATAGTAGTATGCTGTGCTGGGCTGCTGCCTGTGTAATTGGCTGGTTCTGATACATTTCACCTGCCAGCTATGCTAGTTCTCCTTGATTACCTTCCTACTGTTGTTTTCCCTTCCCATTGCCTTCCTGTTTAAGCCCAGAGGGGCACTGTGCAAACACAGTGCTCAGATGTGCATGGAGCTGCTATTTCCTGGTTTACTTTTTTTCCCCTTTAAAACACAGTGTGTGGTGCACACATCCTCTTAGGCAATGTAAAGAGTGTTTGGCAGCTTCAGACACACTCACTTGCTTAGCTCTGCTAAGCTAAGGGCAAACCCAAGCCACAGGGCTCCAATAAGCTTACAGTATGCCTGACATACCCCTTTATGATGTCAGCTAGCTCTTGGGCTTGAACCATGATCTTCTTGCACCTAAATGGTTGGGTGCAGACTAGCCATGAGGGGGAATCTGGGATTCAGTATCATTCCCCTCATTTGCATAGGTTTGCCTGCTAATGCCTAGTTACAAGTCTGACACTGAGCATTCCCCCTTAGCGACCTCTATTAACTGGCCATGTTGTCTTCTGCCTGACATTGAGTATAATGGCAAAATTGTGATTTTTGGATGGAATGCTTATTTCAAGGATTTTTTTTTTATTTTCGGGCCGATCCCGTTTGTGCGCCGCTGCCCTATGCTTAAACAGCCAAATATCGGCGAAAAAAAATAAAACTTATTATATTTATTTTTGCAGCTGTTTTCCATACCAATGGCCATATATTTGGCCATTGTCATGCTTTACACGTTATATACATCCTTTACTTGGAGCTGTCATGGCTCCGTTTTGTAGTTTGCAGAAATGTACTCGGTTACTACCCGAGTACATTTCTGCAGATTACACTAGTCCTGCATGACCGGCTGCCAGTTTCCTGGATCGCAAATTCACCTCATTTGCATGGTTTTCACCTGTAAATGGGGTAATTTGCATACAGGAGCTGTGTCCATGCAGGAATAGAGCAGGAGTGCTCATGCACGTCCTGAGAGCTTGTTCCTGGCTCTCTCGGCAGCCATATTGCCTCCAGCAGCTCCTGCACTATTCCTGCACACCATGCAGAGCTTGCTGAATCCTTCAGTGAGTGTGAGATGCCATTTCTCAGAATATTCCCTTTTCTCCAAGGTAAGGCGATCTGAGAGTTAGTATATATAAGTTTGGGGTGGTTGGTGGGCTTGCCCCCCCATGAGGGTGCAGGGGACTTGCTCTCATGCAAAAAGAAGTTTAAAGGAAAAGATTGATTTTCAAAATTTGCTCTCCTCCTGTGTTTTCTGTCTTTTTTTTTCAGCATGTCAATATTCAGCATTTCGAGTGTTGACATTTTAATAGGGAATTAGAGTGATGTGTGGTACTATTTCCCATAAAGCATCCTAACAAGATCTAGCACATTTCTCTACAATAACATTCATCACCAAGTTAAATAACAAGCCACTCAATTGGCAGCCTTGTCTGATACCTCAATTCATTTAAATTTTATTTCCAAGGTCAACATTTATTAAAGGCCTAACCCAGGAATATTCATAAATGCTGCATAGAACATGCAAAAAATTAGTACCAGTACCAGAGGATTTCAATATATTCCACAAACCTTTATGCAAAAGCATATCAAAGTCTTTCTCGATACAACATGAAATAAGCAGGCTTTTCTTAGGATAAGTAATAGTGTTAATGATTTCAGCTAACACTACTTACATCCCCCTACTCACTCTCTACTTCACTCCAAAAAAGACTGTACTTAATGTGCTTAAGAAAACATGACTTAGTCTAACACATAGTATTTTACAAGAATATTTATAGTCTGTGTTTGTTAACGTAATAGTCCTCCAATTTTGAATATCTTTTTTTGTCCACTTTTCTTTTTAAATGTAAATCTTATTACACTATTATACACAGACTCACTAGTGAAAAGAAGCACTTGTTAGCAGATAATATCATACAGCTGTTCAATTCAAAATACAGACTGTCAGGGATTATGGATGCAAACACATTATTTATTATAAAGTATCACGATATTGGAATATCTCAAAATAGAGAGATTCAACTGTATGCTCAAATGCAACTCTTTTTATATCTTAAAGTTATATATATAAAAAAAGATTAGTTACAAAGTTCAAACCTTTCTCAACTTGAAATTAAAACACAAACACACATTTCCAGGGCTAAAAAGAGTAAACAGATAACAAGGTATGCGTAAGGGAGGAGACTTCTGATGCTTTACTATTGACATACTTTATGTGTTTCTCTTTCAGCACACTTCTTTTCAAAGTTAAATGATTACATGAAACATTTACTCACTGTTTGCTAAGCTCTGATAAACTCTAACTAAGTCAAACTGTTCTCCTCAAATAAATAGTAAAAATATATGAAACTGATGCAGTACTTTAAGCTAACAGCATATTAAAATGAGCATTAATAGACATAAAAATAAGATATCCATTTCATTACATTACAAAAATAAGTTACTGTCTCTCAGACATATTTTTATAGAATCAATAGGTAATGCCATCTATACGTGGGAACAAATCACCAAAAAGTTTATGCAAAGCACAATCTAATTCTGAGAAAGTTATGTGGTAATACCTTAATGCCTTCTGCAATAATTTGAGGGACATTCCATCATGGTACAACAGTGTCACTGGAGAAAACAATGTTGGAATATAAGTCTCCACTATCCGCATTATTTCAGATTGGCCGGTGACCATAACACCATCAGTATTAAGCAACCCTAGCATTAATTCAGAATCCTTTTTTTAAATTCTTATTAAAAAGGGAGATACTTCTTGCTTAGAACTTTGAACAGCATATCATTGTTTTGCTAAAAGAATATCTCCTCTAGCAGCTGTAAGTGTTTCTAAAACTAGTTCACTTTCTAGGCAAACATGAGAGTCTACAGACCATAAGGAAGCCTCTCCATTCTTCCAGGCAAATGAAAAAATTTTTTGTTTTTTACTGAGAAGGTGTTTTTCTACAGAACAAAATATGGTTTTCTGTTTTGCTTTATAAGAGTCCTCCATTGTAACCAGTTTTCACTAAAGTCAGTTAAAGTGATTACTTCCATTCTATTGTTCTTTCTACCCACCCACTTAACTTTTAATACCTTTACCAATTGTTAATCTAGATACGTTGCTAACAAGCTCAAAATCCAATGTCATAAATAAGAACAGATGAATTAAAGAAAAATAATCTGTATAGAAAAAAATAATCAATCTCATTGGACAGTCTACCTCTGTAATAAGCTAGCAGTATGTAAAGTCCAAAAACAAGATTGTTTAGTTTAATATCTCATGTAGTAACTTTACATCTGCATTTTTTGTGTCAGCCCACATATGGCAATTCCCATCTCCTATAACAATAATGGGACAAATAACACTGAATAAAATGCTGCAATACCTCAAATACATCTCCCCTAGATTTTTGACTACTAGTAGCACAAACAACAATAAATCTAAAAATCCCCACTTAGAATTGCTTATCACAAATAAGAATCCATCCTGGAATAGCAATTAATTCAGCTAACAAAGGAAATACATGGTTTCAAACACAATAGTATATAGGAACATAGATCTCTTCCAAAGCTCCAAACAACTTTATGCTCCCAAATAACTTCAGTTTGTTTTTTTCACTCAATAAATAATGTTTTATCAAATAAACCGACAATATCAGCTCCTGACTGTATACAAAAATGTAAAATCTGTAATCTGTGGCTTTCATTAATCAAGCTGTTCATACTTAGACTGCGAACAACAGGAATATATTTTTCCTTTCTTGATAGAATGTTTATTAACCTCTTACCTCTAGCTTTCTTTTATGTACCCTCTTACCAATAGTCGTACTATTTTCATCCATTTCCTCATTTCAAGAACTTTTATATCATCACTGCCATCATCCTCCTGCCTCTACTTCCTCTATGGAGTGTACTGTTGTTTTTACAGATTGTTTAGAATCACTACCAGATACCTCTTCTATGTCTAATACTTGAATGTATCAGAAGTAGCAAGAGGAACATTTTCTTGCACAGCCTTGATATGTGGTACTATAACCCTGTCTCCAGAAGACTTCTCACGTCCTCATATATTGCTTTTGTTTAGCATTCTGCATAACCGGCTTAGTATCCTCCACATCTTTTGTAGGTATCCTGGGACAGTCAAAGAAAAATATCCAATGGTTTTACATTCTCTGCAAGAAAGACCAGAGTTAGAAGCTGTAGATCAGAGTGCAAGTGATATGTGTGCTGTATCTTTAAGAAGCATGCACAGCTGTACGTGCATGTATAAATTCTAGACACATGCAATCCCTAGTGCCATTTTGAAGGAGCAGCCAGAGAGAGAGCATGCCTGATCGCAGTTGTTAGTTTGTATATAAGTTACTTACGTCAAAGTCAGTAAACTTCTATAGTGATGTGTTTGTATAAAATAAAGCTGCTTGAACAGAACCCAGAGAGGACAGTGACAGAAGTAGAATGGCTTAATGCACCACTCTGACTACAACACTGCTTATTACAATTTGAATCCGTTGTGATAAGGAACTACAAAAAAGAAAAAAAACAAGACGTTTTAGGCTGGCCTGTGTAGTCCACATAAGCTTTATGGCCATTAATAGAAATAACCCTGGGAACATGCTGCTCCTTAAATAGAAAAAATAATACTTTCTGTGACCCATTCGACAATTCCCTATTATCAAACATTTTCTTTACTATCAAAAACACGTTCACAGTGAAGTGAGAAATGCTGCCTAAAAGTATCAGTAATATCTGCTGTTGGGGGGAGTGGCCAAAATGATGAACAGTTAATATCACTGTTTTTGTAGCTCTGTTTCATTTTAACATATTTGACAGGATTTTTACTAAAAAAACTCAAACAGAACATTTCAAGACTTGAATTATTTATAGTTAACATCTGCTGAAAGAAACTCTTTTAATTGCTTTTTCCTGTCAAGAAAACTAAAAAGAACTAACTTTCTCAGAATGAGCCACTCTAAGCCCAGTGTACAAGACAATACAATGAAAAAAGACATACAGGCTATACTAAGTAACATCAATGAGTTATCTGTAAAGACAGATACATTAGAAAGCAAAATGGACAATTTTAAAAAAGAATGTAAAAAAACAAACTGAAGTGCTGAATGAATCTCTTAAACAACGGTCATCACAAATCTCAAGTATAGAAGAGGTAACATCTGATTTTGATGGATGATTACTTGAAAATGAGAATAACATTGAATTTCTTCTGAAAAAGCAACTTATTCTGGGAAAAATAGAAGACTTAGAGAACAGATCTAGAAGGAGTAACATCAGGATTTACAAGGATTCCTGAAAATGAAGACGGAGACAGTATGATTTAATTCCTTAATACCTGGCCGCCTAAAACCTTAAACCTGCCTGAAGCTTTTTCCTTTGGCATCAGAAGGGCACATAGATATCTTCCCAATGTTTCTTAACACTTTCACCAAGGTCAGTGATTGTAAGATCTTTCTCAAGTCAAGATAAGGATTTAGTCTTAAAAACTGCATGGACTAATTATCTTTTTAAATTTAAAGAAAATATGATACGATTTGACACTGACTATTCAACATTAGTGATTTCAAAGAGAAAAGCATGTGCGCCACTTGTTAAAACCTTAAAGAAAAATAATATTAAAGCAGAAATCTTGTTTCCAGCAAAAAATAAGGATTCACCTTCCAGAAGAAAAGAAGATTTGTAACACCTTGGAAGATGCAATGGACTTAATACAGAAAAATAAAATCCTAGAAAAAAATAGTAGAAATGGGCTGGAATCTATCAACTTCTTTGAAGAGAAATGGCTTTTATTGTTTTTTTTGAGTTGTTTGGAAGGGTTTGAGGGATTGATGTATAATATAGAAGTGGCTTAGATTCACTCGTGAATGTTTTTGTGTGAATTGTAGCTGATAAATAGGTCATTTCCAAGCCCTTAACATGAGGGTGAGCTTGAAGTAGTTTAATTAGAATCATGAGCAGTTTTGTGATGCTGCAGGAGTTCTGAAAATTTGAAGAACTATCCAGGTTACTTCTTCCTGTCCAAAAGTAAATAATCATAATATTTTGAATCATATGCTAAGATGCCAATGAATACAAGTTAGATAATAAGCAATAGGCAGCGAATTACATTCTAAACCGCTGTCAGTTATTAAATAGTGATGAATAGTTGCAGTATACCAAAAGGATAGTTTATATACTAGTCTATAGAAAGACACTTCGGATAAAAAAAATTAGGATTATGTTTCTCTGTTATCGTCTCTTTTTAATGATAATAAAACTTAATATCTCAGAACAATTTATCATGGTTACCTCATCACAAAAGGGTTCTCATCCAGGAAAAAGAGGTCATTGTTCCCCTCTACTCGACACTCATTAGACCCATTATAGAGTACAACGCCTCTTTTGGAATGTACCTCACAAGACATCTGCAGCAGCTGGAAAGGCCACATAAGTACCTCACAAAGAGGATTACTGGCCTCAAACAGATGCCCCACACTGACGATCTCAAAAAACTCCAGCTTTACTCTGTAGCATATCACCTACTCCGAGGTGATCTGTGCATAACATATAAAGCTATGTCAAACCCAGAGCTGTTGGACATGCTACACCTAAAGAAATCCCAATCCCTCTGAGCTACATGCTCTAGGGGCTTAAACCTTGTCACCATAATAAACAGGACATGCTGGAAGGATAGATTCCTGTCCCAGAGACTTCCCATACTGTGGAACAAGCTATCCATCTATGTCAAGCAAAGTTCCTCATTAGCACTCTTCAAGAAAAATCTTGATGAGTGGATGGGAAATAGGAAATACACCCTGGGTTCACTTCTGTGGCTCTGGTCAACAGGGGCACAGGAAAATGACTTTCTTGGGTGGCATAAGCCAGGGAACCTTGTTGGCTAGGCTTACTTAGGCCCTTGGGCTGATAGCCTAGTACCCACCTATGAATCTATGAACCTATGAAAAGTTTGAATGTTAAAAGGAAAGATTTTTCAGATGTTTGTTCGGATACTATTAGACATGGGTCTATATTAGAACATCGAAGTTTCAAGACTTCGAATGTACTTATGTCGACCCCTATTCAGCAAAAGCTGAAAACATTGAACATACAGAACAGCAAATATTTTCCTAGGGAAAAAATTTGCTGTTCCAAAACACATACACATAACACAAGCACACCAAACAAACAGCAATCCACACACATACACCTAAAATCTTACACCTAACCCTACACTAAACTATACACACACCACTAACTATCCACTCACATTAACCCAAACCCTAACCCTAAGGTCCTTCACTATTGCACACTCACCTCACCCGCGCTCTAACCCTAACTCACCTACCCCGCCCTAACCCTCACTTCCACACAATCTCAAACTTACCTGACCCACGCCCTAACCCTAACTCACCTAACCCGCCCTAACCCTCATGTCCACATAATTGCACACATACCCTAACCCACAACCTAACCCTAACTCACCTAACCCGCCCTAACCCTCACATCCACACAATCGCACACATACCTAACTCACACCCTAACCCTTACTAACCTAACCCGCACTCAATCACACACTTACCTGAACCCAACCCGTAACTTTCTACCACAGCACTGAAAATACCGAAGCAACAGAAACGGACAACCGAATTCTTTTCCTAGGAAATAATTCGGTTTTCTGTTCCTTCGATATTTTCAGCTTTCGCTGAATAGGGGTCGATATTAGAACATTCAAAGTTTTGAAACTTTGATGTTCTAATATAGACCCTTAGACATAGCATTTAAGAAAAAAATAGGACACATTCTAACAGTAGTACTAGGTTAAAGAGTATCAAATAGATAAGGGTAAATATAAATGTTCTATTACATGATATTCTACACTAAGATTATAGCTAAAATATAAAACCTAGGAATATAGTAATAGTACAAGACATAGTATACAAACAAAAATAAAAAGAGATTAGAATAAGTAAATATGTATATCATTAAAGAATATAAATATGGCTACAAGGTTGGGAGGCTGGTATAGTGGTTAAGTTGTTCACCTTACAAGCACAAGGTGCAGCATTCGATTCTCACATGGGGTAATTGGCTGGGCTTGGAATGGCCCACAAGTGTAGTTAGCCTGGTACTAATTTATGAGCTTATGAGCCTATAAACAACTTTACACTTAGTAAATGAAATAGAAAAAATAGAAAATCATCTGACCTATAAATTAATAAATATGAAAATAACAAGTGATTTCCTTCCTATAGTAGACCAGGGAGATAATGTGAGGTGCAGGGAAAGATGATTTTGGAGATATTCACTTTTGTAAACTTATAATAAAGATTCTGAACACCTTTTCAATGTTTCTTATTCATAATAACTCACTGACAGGCTTTTTTAAAGATGATGCACACTAAAAATATGAGACACATTCAAATGAATCGTAAGCATGAGCTAAGAGTTGTTAGTATAATGGAGAATTTGAGAGGTATTGTGTTCATCTTTTTCAACAAACTAGGAATATGTTATTCCATGGTAGAATGTTTTAGGGTTATATCATTAGGTAATTTTTTATTTGCTTTAAAAGTATTATCCATAGCTGAAGATTTCATATTATTATACAGAAAGTATATAAAACGTTCTGTACATAAATGTGATTTCTTTATATCTGTGTTTTTCCTCTCTTATATAAATGTCTGATTTTAAATGTATCTCTATTAATATTAATGGCGTGAATAATCCAATAAAGATTGGGAATCAGTTCAAATACTTGCAATTACATAAAGCTCAAGTAGTATTTCTACGGGAAACACATTTACTTAATAAAGATGTAAATAAACTTTCATTAAAGAATTATTTGGTTTTAGCAGGTTCTTGCTTTCAAGCCAAAAGAAGAGGCACCCTCACTTTATGGAAGACTTCATCAGTAATGCCTAAAGTAAAAGATACCTATGTTGATAAAAATGGTATATTAAGCATTGTTATAACTGAGTGGAACAGAAAACTATATAAATTGATGAACTCTTATTGGATTCCAGGGGCTGGAGCTAAAGATGTAAAAAAATACGCAGACACTATTGTCTATTACATGAAAGGTGAAGTCATAATGACTGGTGATTTTAATTGTATTTTATCAGACAAAGATTCTACTGCACATAGAAAGCTGACATCTTCAGCCAAACACTTAACAAATTTTGTAAACCTAATGAACTTAAAGGATATATATGAGCAAAGGAAAACAAACTCACTTTAATTTAATCATTATTGATATAGATATGGAACACAAACAAATATTGATAACATTTTTGTCTCAAACAATCTGTTATCACGTATTAGGGAAGTTTCAATAGATTCATGTCCCTTATCAGGCCATAATGTTATAATATTTAATTATTTTAAAAACTAACAATTTAATACATCACATGAGATTACTAGTGTACACTATTAAAATAAAATGATTCAAGGATTGGTATGTTAAAGAGATCAAAAATTTCCCAGAAATAACATGAATTATGAAGTATCTGACATTGTCCTATGGAATTCACTAAAGGCTTACTTAAATGGAAAAGTTAGAAGCTGGTATATTAGTAAAACAAAAGAATGGGACAAAGAATTGAATACACTACAGACCAAAATAGACACACCAAATTAAATCTAAAACCAAATAACATTTATCAGTTAGTTTGAACTTAAAAACTTAAATACAAAATATGTTGCAATAAACCTGGAAAAACTTAAACTTCAGGCTTATTCAGTAAACCCTTTAAGCTTGCATAAACTTGCTCTTAGATCAAAGAAAACAAATAAACTAAAGCATATCAAAGAAATTATAGCACATATACATAATGAAAAAGAAAGAACAGATATTAAATGTATTCTTCAAGGCTTTAAAATATTTTGTGAAAAAAAATAATACAAGCAACCTTGATAATGATGATATAGTTGAAATTTTCTAAGGGAAAATATAAACAATAAAATAACAAGTAATAAAAAAATTGATAGACCATTCACTTTAACAGAAATAAAAGATCAAATAAAAAAGTTAAAAAATAATAATGCACCAGGCTTAGATGGTGTTATACCAGAACTATATGAAATACTACCAGATGATACAGTTAAAATATTAGATAAGGTTTACAGAGAAATAAAAACAACTGCTGAAGCCCCCCCCCCCCCACCAATCATGGAAATATTCCCTTAGATCACCTATTTTAAAACAAGATAAGGATTCTGCAAAATGTTCATCATACAGACTCATTTCACTTTTAAATGTGGACTATAATATATCCATGTCCAATTTAGCTAGCAGAATTAATCTGTTTGTACCTAAACTTAATTGAATGATCAAACTGGGTATATTTTAAATAGACAAGTACAGGAAAATATAATTAGAATGCATATATTAAGAGACCATGCAAATAAAATTTAAAAAGAACTTTCTATCATTTGTCTCAATTTAGATGAGGCTTTTGACTCAGTTAATTGGTCATATCTGTATAATTTCTCACCTGAGCTAATTGCATTAATTTCTAAGTTATACAATAACTCTTGTGCTTATGTTAAAATATTTTTTTCTTTCCAATTCCTTTAAATTACAAAAAAGCAAAAACAAGGCTGTCCATTATCACCTTTACTTTTTGCATTAGGTATAGCACCCTTTGTTAATAGTATTAGATCCAGTAAGAACATTTTTGTTTGTGTCTTTCAGCTTTTCCCAGTTAGGGGTCGCCACAGCGGAACTCCGGTCCGCTAATGATTGGCAGTATTTATTTATTTATTTGCAGTTGTTTAACCAGGATAGTCCATTGGGCCTGAAGAACCCATTTTCAATGGAGTCCTGAGGAGAAAAGCTCCTCATACAGATTACACAAAGGTTAATATACACACATAGATTGCATGAAGATTACAGAGGTAAACAAACTAAGATTAATATACACACATAGAATGCATGAAGACTACAGAGGTAAAACAGACTGATCAAAAGTATTTCAATCAAAGGTAATAATGTCAAAAGTATATATTTTTTTTCTTCTTTCTTCTCTAGTAGGATTGAGGATAGGTAGTTGATGCAGTAGGTAAGGAATTGCTAGATACTAGTAAGGAGTTGTATAATAGAAGCAAGCAAGAAATTGTTACCTGGTATTTGAGAGAAGGAAGGGAAAGAGTGTTGAAGTAAAGTGTAGGTTATGAGGGATGGGAGCAGGAGCATTCCCATGTGGAAGTTAGATGAGAGTGGAGTGATTTTTTAAAGGATGGGAGGCTAGTAATGGTACGAATGGAGTGGGGAAGGGAGTTCCATAAGCGTGCTAGACAGTGTGCCAGGAGGTATTGTCCTGTGGGGTGGAGGGGTCTGTAAACTTCTATAAGGTTTTGATTGTTTGATCTGAGAAGTCTTTGTGTGTGGTGCATTTTAAAGGTAGTAGCGAGGGAGGGACAGAGGGATGGCTGGAAAATGAGTTTGTGTGCATAGGTGAGCTGAGTATAGGAGAGGTAGTTGGGAAGCTCTAGCCAGTTTAGTTTGTGGAGAGATTCACAGTGATGGGTTGATGATTTGTTGCTAGTGGCGAATCTGGCGATTTTATTGTAACAAGAGGATAGTTTGGTTTTGAGAGATGATTGTAGGTTTGTTAGAAGAGGGGCTCCATAGAGAAGGGAGGGTAAGAGAAATGAAATACAGAGAGTAAGTTTAGTAGTTGAGGTGAGGAACCGATTGTGTCGGTAGAGCATGCCAAGTTTTTGGTGTTTTTTTTTTTATGTTTAGTAGCAGATGGGAGTTGAATTTGAGCCTGTCATCGATTTGAACTCCTAGTAGTTTGGTTTCAGATACCAGCTCAAGAGGTGTTGTATTTTGGCTGGTGATGGAGAATAAATTTTGATTGAAATTCTTAGTTTTAGAGGAGGTAAAAATCATAAGTTTAGTTTTAGCAGCATTGAGTGCTAGATGGTTGTCTTTCATCCATTGTTCTGTGGTAGAGAAGGCATCTTGAGTTAGTTTTAGAAGAGTTGGGATGGATGGGGCAGCACAGATGATTGTGGAATCATCTGCATATTGGATAACGTTAGCAACAGGGATAGAGCGGTAAAAGTCATTAATGAAAATGTTGAAGAGGAGGGGGCCCAGTATGGAACCTTGTGGGACACCTGTGGGGGTGATGAGGAAGTAGGAGGTGGCCTTTTTCCATTTGACAGCTTGTTGCCTATTGGAGAGATAGCTGGTAAACCATTTGAGGGAAGAGGGTGAGAGGTTTAGGTTAGCTAGTTTAGTAAGAAGTAGGTTATGAGAGATAGTATCGAAGGCCTTAGAGAGATCGAGAAGGATGGTAGATACAGTGAAGGCAGAATCTCTAGCTTTATTCACAGTTTCTAGGAAGGAAAGGAGGGCAGTCATAGTGCTATGATGGGGTCTGAATCCATGTTGGGTAGGGGTTAATAGGTTGTTGTCCAAGAGATGGGGGAGGAGTTGAAGGTGGATACATTTCTCTAGGACTTTAGAAATGGAAGAGAGGATGGCGATGGGACGGAAATATTAGTATTATTTCCTCCTTTGTGCAGGGGAATGATGTAAGCTTTTTTCCAGATTTGACAAACAAGACCTTCTTGGATAGAGCGGTTGATTAGGATACTGATAGGGAGGGCAATGGCTTCGGCAGCTATGCTGAGGAAGTATGAGGGAATGTTATCAGGGGCATTGGTGCATGGTTTTAGTTTCTGCGGGAGTTTTCTTATAGTAGAAGTAGGAATAGGTTTAATGAAAAATGGAGGTGGTTGAGTGGGTGAGGAATGAGAGAAAGAAGTTGGAGGGGGAGATGGGTGAGGAGAAGTGGAGGTAGGAGGTGGATTGTTATTTGAAAAAGAAGAGATACATTTGGAAATAGAGTCAATGAAGAAAGAATTGAATTGGGTAGCAAGATCAGATTCTTGTACATTTGGGGAGGGGTTAGGGTTTTCTGTAGTACCAGGTTTTAAGAGAGTAGTTATTCCTCTCCAGAACTTTTGTGGGTTGATTTTATGGTTGCTTTGAAGTTGGACAAAGTAGTTTTGACGGTCTGCTGAGATAAGCTTTTTAACTGAGTTACGAAGAGTTTTGTATCCATTAAGGTTAGATGTAGATTTGTTCCTCTGGCATTGTGTCCAGGCTTTATCTCTAAGTCGCATGGTGGTTAGTGTACTTTTAGTAATCCAGGGGGTGGCTTTCCTTTTTATTCTTTTGGTTATTAAGGGAGCATGATTATTTAGGAGATGTAGGAAGGTAGTATTAAAGTGAGTTATTGCATTTTCAAGTGGTAGAGTTTTTAGAGAGTGCAAGTTAAGTGATTTAAGGGTGTCAGAGAACGCTTCTGGGTTAAAGTTTCTATGGCATCGGGTAGTTAAGTAAGTATGAGTAGCTAGTAAGGGAGAAGGAAGATGTCTAGTGAAGATGGGAAGGTGGTCACTGAGGGAGTCAGGAAGGGTTCCACTGTCAGGATAGTTGTGGGGGTGTGAGACTAGAATCCAGTCTAAAATGTTGCCACTAGTGAAGTCTTTGGATGGCCTAGTTATGGAGTTGATGAGTTGAGAGTAGTTGTATAGGTTGATGTTGAGGGGGTGAGTAGGGGACTGAATGGAGGACCAATTAATATTGGTGTCTCCCATGATTATAGTTTCATTACAGATATTAGTTGATAGCCAGGAGAGGATTTCTTTGAGTATTGGGACATTGTCTCCAGGGGGAATGTAAAGAGAGGCAATGTATATAAATTTATGTTTGTTTAGCTGAAGATGAGCTAGTATTAATTCTGCATTAGCGAACTTTGGAATGGCTTTATTATAGGATGTTATGGATAGGGAGGAAGAGTAGATTAAAGCCACTCCACCACCTTTTTATGGGTTCTGTCTGTTCTGATGATAGAGTAATTGGGTGGTACTATCTCTTTGTTTTTTACATGAGGTTTTAGCCAGGTTTCAGAAATAGCTAGGATGTCTGGTTTGTTATGGAGTAGCCAGGCATGGAGATTTGGAATTTTGTTAGCCAAGCTTTGTGCATTAAAAGATGCAAGTAGGATGGATTTAGTTATTGAGGAGGAGGGGGTTGGGCCAGGGTTAGGGTGTATATCACCAGATAAAAGTATGGAAGTTAGAAGTTGAGTTAAGTAGTGGAGGTATTTGGATCGTTTCGGTTGAGAGGTATAAGTTGAAAGATTAGTGGGAGGTATGGAGGGTAGAGTGGTTGATAAGGTTTTAAGAGGGGGGAATAGTTTGAAATGAAAACATAGGTTGTTGTTGAAGGGATATAGTTCAGGGGAGATTGAGTTGAAGAAAATGGATTGTGAAGTATGGAGAGGGCTGGTTGTGTGTAAGAGTGGTGAGTGGGTGATGGGATAAGGTTGGGTAAGATAGTAGATGTAGGTAAGGTTCAGGAGAAGTAGTAGTTGAATTGGGAAGGAAGAGTAATTTTTAAGCATGTTAGGGTTTTGATAAGCAATGTAGTGGTGTTGAGTAAGGAGGAGGGAGGGATGTGAAGTAAGAGTTGTATGAAAGTGGGAGGAGATAGGAAGAGGAAAGGGTGGAGTTTTGAGGTTGGAGAGGAAGTAGGAGTGGTTAAATGGGTATAAATGTAGATGTAGTGGGGGTGTGTGGGAATTGGGGGTAGGGTATGGGAGTGGAGTGAGCCCGCAGGGCGAACGAAGCGGGCAGAGACAAAAGGAATAGAAGTTAGAGAGGAAACTATCAGCAATGCAGTTAGCTACAAGTTAGAAAGGTAGAACCTGAGTGGAGAAGGTCTGAGATGGTACAGGAGTCTACCGAAAAGGAGAGCCAGAGGGGTAAAGTACTGAAAGGGCACAAGGTGAGTATGAAGAGGATCAGGTCAAGGACATAAGAAATTAGTTGAAATTACAGAGGTAGAACAGAGAGAGGCAGTGAAAGATGGATAGGATAAGGGTGCCACCTAGTGGGCAGATCTGGTATTGTAGGTAAGTGTGTAAGGGAGCTAACTGGTGTAGAACTGTGGTAGAAGAGATGTATAGTAAGAGAGGGTTTAGGTAAGAGGTAGAGGTGAGTTGGCTGTTGGGTAGATAGAGAGGAGGGGCAAAGGGAAGCTGGCTGCTCAAGCTCACTGCAAACTTTGGAGCCCTGATGCAAGTAGTAGACAGGGGTCTGATTTACAATGTGGACTTAGCCCATAACATACTTTCTTTCTTCCTTGATAGAGGGTGCAGAGAAAAGAAGCTGGTAGATGAGGTCGCTGGACTTTGGATGGGATTCTTATCTCACCAGGTAGGTAGTGGTTATATTAGGAGCAGGAGAAAGTTGAGCTGGGTACTTTGGGGAGAAAGGGAAACAAATATACAGAAGAGAAAAGTTAGCATTCAGAATATATATAAGTAGTATAAGCTAGCAGTAACAAATGCAACATTTCAAACATTCACATTTAAATATGAGGTAGGTACATATATTTATGCAATCTAAGCATGTCTCTAGCATATCAAAGGAAGATTTTTACATGCTGGCTTGCCGGGCCTAACGCACAACCTTCAACGAAGGAACGCCCATTCACGCACGTCGCTACAGAAGACGCTCTAACTGAGAATCGAACGGGCAACATCTAACTGTGAGGCGACAATGCTACCGCAGCACCACCACCGCAGTAATAAGAACATTAATGGTATGAAAATAAAAGAAGATTTTGAAATAAAGATTCAGTTCTTTGCTAATGATATTTTATGAACAATAGGAAATATAGGGAATTCATTACAACATATAATTAGTTCTATGAGTCAGTTTGAAGAAATCTGGAACTTAAGATTTAATCATAATAAAACAAAGTACATAATTAATAAAAAAAATTAAAAAACGCATACAAAAATATTTTAACTTTAACTGGAATAGCAGTCAAATGAAATACCTTGGTATAACCATTATGTCTAATAGTAAAGAAATGATACAAACAAACTGTCAACAGGTTGTTGAAAAAATTTGAAGTTTAGTCACAAATTGGAACAAATTCTTCTTTACCATGGAGGAACGATTAATGCTTATTAAGATGGTACATCTCCCTAAAATATTGTTTGTCTTACAATGTTTAGTACTATCTCCCAAAAAAAAATTGATGAAGAAGGTAAATAATATTCTACTTAATTTTTATGGCATCATAATAAAATAGAAGTTATATACTTAACATAAGTTGACATCTTTGTTTTCCATTTTCATTCTTCCTCACTGATGGGTCTCAGATCCGATACTGGATCTGACTGAGCCACATTTCCTAGACTTCTGGATCTGAGTTTCAACCTCCTTCCTCTTCCCATAATGCACCATACCTTCCCTAACTCCTCAGATCAAGTTTGCTGCCCTATAACCCAGAAAATAAAGGAACAGGACAGAGTAAGAAAAAGAGGTTTGGAGCCCAAGCCTAGAACCCATGGGTTCCAATAAATTCCAGGTGACTTCGTAAAGAATCAAGGCTGGGGGTGGTTGGGAGAGACATGAGGAAGAAAGAAAATGAACAACACATATGCCAAGTTATGGTAAGTACATAACTTCTATATCCGATGTTGTCCTTTTCATTCTTCCGCACTGATGGGTCAGTGTCCCCAGATGCATAGCTATTAGGTGGCCCTCAAGGAAGGCTATGCCAGAGCACTGTTGGGTGAAAATAAGCCTTACTTCTGGATATAATGTTCAATTTGTAGTGTCATAGTGCAGCACAGATTTCATCAGTTGAGGCCCTAGAATAAAAAGCAGATGACTTAGCCATAGATCTGGTAGTGTGGGCCTTTGGAGGTCATAGCAATTCAATACCTTTTGGGGAATAAACATGAAAAATGCAATCAGTAATCTATTTGGCCACAGTAATTTTGGAAACTGCTTGCTCTAAACAATTTGAGTAAAAGAAAACAAACAGCTGATCAGATTTTCTGTACTTCTTTGTTCTATGAGGATAGAAATGTAATTGTCTATGAACATCAAGGAGATGCAAAATACACTCTCCTTTATTAGAAAAATTGGGGAAGAACACTGTCAATTGAATAGACTGATTAATGTTTGATTCCAAGGTTACTTCTGGCATAAAGGAAGGGTTAGTCCACAAGGAAACTCTGTCTTTATGGAAGATTATGTAAGGAGGTTTGGCTGATAAGGCTTGAAGTTCAGATATCCTCTTAGCTGAAGTAATGGGTAGCAAAATATTGTCTTCTAGGAAAGAAATTTCATGTCACAACAGTCAGCTGGTTTGGAGGGCTTTTGAGTAAGGCCTTGATGAACAATCATAAGATCCCAAGGATATAAATGGTCTTTTATTGGAGGTCTAAGTAGAAAAATATCCTTCATGAATGCTTTACATAATTTGGAAGTAGAAAGAAAAAACTTCTCCAGTATGAAAATTAGATATAGCAGCTAGTTGAAGTTTTAAAGTAGAAAAACAATCTCCTTCCTGAATAAAAATACTGAGGAAAAGAAGAATGACCAAAGTAGGAACTGATAAAGGGTCCACCTTCTCCATTGAGGCCCAAATAGAAATCCTTTTCCACTTGCTGCTATAGACTTTTTAGTGGATGCCTTTTGAGAAGCCAAAATTATGTTGCGGACTGAGGAGGCAAGCCTGGATTTTCTTACACTCACTGAAAGTGGAAAAACCATGTGGTCAGTCTGAGGGTCTGGATGGTCTGGAGATTGGGGTCCTGGTGTTCTAACAGGTGAGTAATGAGGTCTTGTATGGTATCTAGTATCCATGGGGGATATTTGAGGTGAGACCATAGGAAGGGGAACCATACCTGATGAGGCCAGAAGGGGGCAATGAGGATTACTGAGCTCTTCAACCTGCAGGCTTTCTGTAGAAATTTTGGGATCAAGGGTAGAAGGGGATAAGCATAAAGGAGACCTGGGGGCCAATTGTGGACTAGATCATCCCTCGGTGACCACCCTCCATGGCGGGATCAGAGCGAAGTACTTGTTAAATTTGTTGTGTGGAGAGAGGGAAAAAGATTGCAACAAGGCTGGCCCCAATGGCTAAATATCTTGTTTTCTATTGATTGATGGAGGGACCACTTATGAGGAGTCAGAATTGACATGGTGAGCCTGTCTGCCAATGCATTGGTTTTCCCCAGAATATGTGTTGCAATTAAAAAACGTCTTGAAGAGATCACTCATTCCAAAACTCACATGGCCTCTCTGCATATTGGGTAGGATTGGGTCCTGCCTTGTTTGTTGATGTACCAGACCACTGAAATGCTATCAGTATGTATAGCAATGGTCTCCAGAGAGAGAATGTCCTGAAATGCTTGCAGTGTTAGAAAGACTGCTCTCATCTCAAGTTTATTGCTATGCAACTTGGTCTCGGAGGAGGACCACACGATTTGGACCATCTTTACCTTGTAATGACCCACCCATCTCATTTGGGAAGCATGCGTGGTCACTGTGGCTATTGGAGGAGGGAGAGCAAATGGTCTGCTCAGATATAGATCACCTGACTACATCCACCATTGGAGATAAAATCTGCAGGGTGAAATTAATCTGATGGGAACATATAGCTTCTAGTAAAGAACAGACCACTGAACTGCCAGGGTCCATTGTAGAACTAGCATAAAAAATCTTGCCAAGGTTAGTAGGATGATGGCAGCTGACATAGACTCCAGCGCTTTGAGTATCAACCTCACTGAGGGGAGGGGGAGAGCTAGTAAGTCCTGAACTTTTATCAAGGATATTATGTGATGTAGAGGTAGAGACATCACTGGAGTAACAGTGTTCAGCTAAGTTCCTATGAACTCTAGATTCTGAACCACAAATCAGGTTTGATTTTATCAGGTTTATTGTACTGCCAAGGGAATTGGAGATCTGAATGAAGTAATCCCTGGCTTGTAGTAGTTGGTCCCTCATTGGCGTAGTAAGGAGCCAATCATCTAGATATGGAAACACCTGAAATCCTTTCAGCCTCATATGAGCTGCTACAACTGCCATACACTTGGTACACATCCAGAGGGCTGTGGTAAGTCCAAAGGGCAGTGCTCTGAACTGGTAATCATTGTCTCCCAGCTGAAAGTGCAGATGTCTTCTGGAGCATCTGTCTATTTTGATATGATAGTATGCATCCTTCAGGTCTACAGAGCACATCCAATCATCCTTGTGTAGAAGTGGCAGAATGGACTGGACCATAACCATCCAGAATGTTGACTTCTTGACATACTGATTTAGGTTGCTGAAATCCAAAATTGGTCTTAGAGCCCCTGTTTTCTTTGGCATCAAAAAGAAATGTAAATAAGTTCCGAATCCTATCTGTTCAGTTGGGACTTCTTGGATGACTCCTTTTTTTGTAAAAGTTTTTGAACTTCTAGAATTGTGTACTCCCCTCTGACTGGGTGGAATGTCAGGGAGTATCCTCCTGGGATTTGGAGGAAAAGGGAATGTAGTAACCTCTAGATATTATGCTTAGCACCCAGGTGTTGTTCGTTATATTTGTCCAGGTGTCTAGGTGCAGAGATAAATGATCCCTGACTGCCTCCAGAGAAGGACAGCTGGGCAGCACTTCAGGAGTACTGATAGGGCTTATCAGAGAAAGGTTCCCTGAATCCCTGATTTTCCAGATCCCCACTGCCTCTAGGGCAGTGCCTACAGTTGATACCTCCCCCTCTGCCTCTGAAGGAAGTATCTCTGTGTGGATCTTGGAAAGGTCCTTGAGACTTCCTAAATCAAGTCTTTTACTCCCTCTCTGTTTTGAGAAAAGGTCCTCTGAGGTGTAGAAAACTTGATCCCCACAGCAGACAAGGTGTTTCCTTCTTGCCCGCTGCAGGTAAACATATATTTCACCAATGTTCCAAACAAGGAGGAACCATCAAAAGGAGCATTAATGAAAGATGCCTTGATGGGTTCTGTGAAGTTGCAAAGCCACATCCAGGCATTTCTCCTGATGGCTATGCCTGCACCAGCTGCTCATGAGGTGCCTTCCACTATATGCAAAATCAACCTCATCAAGGAATTGGCAAGGCAAGACAGAGTCACTAGCTGGGGAGAAACTTGCTTCAAGTCCTCCTCTGACATGGCTTTAGCAAGAGAGTTGGCTAGCTCTTTAACTAGGTCTCACTGCAATCAGGCGAAGTGTGCCAACTAGTTTAATGACCTCAGTGCAAAAGTTGCTGAGGCATAAACTTGCTTTCCTTGTTAGTCCATTGCCCTGGAGTCCTTGTTTGGCAGATGAATAGTGCAGCTCTGTTTGGATAGCTCCTTTTTTGTGATTGCTGACACTACAATAGCATCTACTGGGATAACTTTGCTCCAGTGTAGATGGTCAGAGGGTGAACTGAGAAACCTGTCAGGGTGCTTAGGAATAGGCTTAACCATGTCTTGTTCATTCTAAGCCCAGCAGGAAACTAAATCATCCACTGAGGAGTCACCCAATATGGAGACAGGCCCACCCAAAAAGCCTCCAGGAACACAGACTCTTCAGAAGAAGGAGACTGGGAGGACCAGCCTCCTTTTTCAATAGGAGTTCTAGGATGTCTCCAAAGGAGAATCCTTCAAATGGTGATCAGGAAGATCCTTCTCCCTCATTGAAATTAGTGTCCTCTGTGAGGGACTCCATGGGGGAGACTATGTGCCTCCTCTTATACTTTTTCTTTTGTGGGACCTCGTCCATAGGATGTTCCAGGGAGGTATCAGAAGAAGGGAGGACCCCCTGGGGGAAATGGACTGGAGCCTCCTCAGAGCAGGCTGACCTATGGCAGGAGTGATGGACTCAGTGATCAGATCTGATGGAGGATGGGGCACATCCTAGATGTGAGAAGATAGTGGTCTGATCCTAGAGAAGGCACTATCTGCAACCTGGAAGGCCAATGGACCCGGGGAGACTCTCTCCCTCTCCCTCTCCCTCGGATCTGAAGTCAGTGGAGGAGAGACAGCAGAGCCAACCAAGTTTCCGAAGCCTCCAGATAGAATCGGACTTGAGCTGTTGAGGGCTGAAGCCCCAAGGTGAATTGATGAACCCAGCATAGTCAGAGACAAAGGCAACCCCCCCCCCAGAGATTGTGCCAATGTCTCAGATCTGAGACCCACTCTTATCCGAAAAAATCAGAGCAGAGCCAGTCAGGGACACAGTCAGCATCAAGAAAGGGAGCTTCCTCAGATCTGACATAAGCTCTCTTGGGTATCTGAGATCCTTGGGTTCTGAAGACAAGGGACAGATAAGAGGAGTCTGCAAGGTATATGATGGAGCACTCATGGATCCAAGATAGGATGGAGATGGCAAGACCCCCCCCATCTGAATTTGAACCCTGAAAAACTTCCACATCATCCTGTCCATATCAGCCACTGTGAGACTTCGAGAAGACCTAGATGAGGAAGCAGGTCTGGATGAAGTTGTGGATTGAAGGATCATTGAAGAGGAGCTGGAATCACTGGTTTCAGATGGTAAACTGGGGTATGGCTCCTAACCACTGGATCCAGTGCCTTAGGATCTGAGATAGAAGTGCTCAGTGGACAGGAGATCCAGAGTTAAGCAGCATCTCTATCGGATTCGATGAGGTCTTGGGATCTGATGCTGCCTTAGCTTTGCTTGGATCTGATGCCATCAGGTCTGATAATGTCTTATTATCTAAGGGAGCTCTGGGATATGAGTGTGGCTTGGTCACTTTTGGATTCAAAAGAGCTTGATTCAAGACTTTTCATCTCTTCTCACGTGGCTCTGAAGAGGCCTCTGGAGAAGTAGAAAGGGCTCACCATTTTTGTTCCTTAGAGCTACCATGCTTTGAGGGGGGTTGACCACCAGAAGAAGGTGATGTTGCTGGCAGAAGGTCCTTCAAAATAAGCTTATTTCTTCTGTTGGACAAGGCCTGGGGGTTAAAGGATGCACAGACTGCACAATCCACATTTAAATGATCTGGCCGTAAACAATAGATGCATGTCTTGTGGGCATCTGAATTGGGGATCATATGCCCACAAGAAGTGCATCTTTTGAAGCCTATTGGTTTGTCCAACATCTTTTAATGCAGGCAAATCACTAACCCAAGAAAAAATATGAGATATGCCCACACACAAACACACACACACACACACACACACACACACACACACACACACACACACACACACACACACATACACACACACACACACACACACACACACTAAGCAAAAAAGTTAAACTGTAAATCTAATAAAGACAAGGTTTGCTATTATAGCTTTGTTTTTAACAAAGTTGGAAAGAGAAAAGGTAAGTGCCAATGGCATGAAGGGAAAAGTTGAAAAAGGTAGCAGTCACTAATACCTGCGGTTGACTATAAAGGAGGGAGGGTAGAAAGGATAACAACAACAACAGCAAATAGAATTCAAAGATAAATTTGACTTAACTCACAACAACCCACTACTAACTCGGAAACCATATCTGAACACAATGACAGCAAACAAGATCTGAAGAGTTAGGGAGGACATGATGCATTATGGGAAGAGGGAGGAGCTTGAAACTCAGATCCAGAAATCTAGGAAATGCAGCCGAGTCAGATGCAATATTGGATCTGAGATCCATCAGTGAGGAAGAATGAAAAGGACAACATCAGATCCAAGAGTTTCTTTTGATTGGCACAGAAAATGTTGGGATAATGGTGGCACAGGATTCCCTGATATCCAATTGTATGTTACTTCAACAACTGTAAAAGTTATACTGTTGTGGATAATTCATCTTCTGATTAAAAATGGAAACAAATACAACAGGAAATATTATTAGTAAATAATAAATATATCACAACCAGTCAGAAACAGTCATTAATAGTTTTTATCTGGTTATTAAAAAAATTTGGGGTAAATGGAATTCTATCCCCTTCTCAAATATCCTATTTAAATAACATAATTTCCTTTTTCCAAAAGTTCACATATTCTAGCCATTGTATTAAACACTTGATATGTTCTATGTTTCTAACTGCATATACAAATGAACAGTTAGAAACTCATAACTTCAACAAAATGCTAGTATTGAAACAACAAAGTAACTTAATTTATTGGCATCAATTCTTAAATGGTACTGATATATATACTTTTGAAAATTTATGGTCCAAATACATTCAAGATTCTGAGAATTGGTTAATTCTACAAATTTAGAGGTCAGGGAATTATTATGGTAGCTGAGACTTAATGCGGACGCCCCACCTGGTCTGAATGAAAATTTAAATATCAAGTGTGCACTTAAATGGCACCGCTGATAATAAATAGATTATTTATATTATGTCTGTTATTTTACATGTATTAAGGCTCTTGTGTTATAGCTTGTGTGATGTTTACTCTACTAACTGATACACGTCATTAGTTTCCATTGCTGCCTAGTGACAGAATTATATTATTGGTCCACTTCAGATTGTTTTCACTTGGAAAGTTCTTTACTGGATTGTTTTAAGTATAGCACTATGTTTCAAATGTAAATTGATATTTATTGGCTAACTGATTCTTAGAAACTGCTTTCTTTGTGTCATATTTATATGCTGTTCTGCATTTTTAGTTTATCTGATGAAGTCAGAAGAAGAATGACCAGTTCGAGAATAGGGGACACCCAGTATCATATGAGGAAGCCTTTGACCCTTTCAATTTTCCAGAACTAAAGAGAGCAGAAAGGCTGAGAAAAAAACCCCGGTCCAGTACTATCAGAGGGGACCCCCCCCAAATGGGAGGAGATATAAGAGGAGGTTGATAGCAATGGAGGGTAGCCACATGGGGGAAGTATTATAGTGGAAGGACCACGACACACATTGAGGGACTTCAGTATTTACAACTATAGTGGTGTGGATGTCTCTGTTGAACATTTTGAATTATTTTCCAAGGGTTTCAAGTTCATCCCTACCAGTAAAAGCCGAGCAGCTGATGTACTTAATGATTTAAAAATGTTTTTGAGAAAAAATAATATGGAAATTTTGTTCAAGGGACAAAATTGTGGGAGTCACCCACAGGAGGTTAAAAAAGGCTAGTACTATTAAATTACCTATGCACCCCCAATTGAGGAACTTTGAGGTACAAGTGGAAAAAGAGATTAGGGAAAGCATTGACCCCCATCAAAGATTTCAATATAACCTCAGTAAGGAGGAATATAATTTGATTAAGTCTCTAAGGGAGAATCAATATGTTAGAATCATGTAACCTGATAAGGGGGGTTGGTCTTTATTTATAGCATCCTTTACACCAGTAAGATGTTAGAAATGTTGAATGATTCCTCCAGATACATTAAGGTATCTAGGAATGAAATTAATTTGGCCTACCATAAAATTGATTTTATTTTAAAAGATATGTTGGAGGATGACCTTATCAACCAGGACACCTTTTGATACCTTAATATAGAAAATCCCAAAATCTCCTCAATTTTCGGGATACCCAAGATATATAAAAACCTTGAGGACCCCCCCTTGAGACTGATTGTGGCGGCCAGTGGGTCCAAGACGTACCCCTTGGCCAAATATCTGGATCTCAAGTTAAAGAGCATTTGGACTACAGTGGGGGACATTTTGAAAGACTCTTGGGACTTTTTAAAGTGTCAAGAAGGAGTTGTATTCTGATTCTCTTATTTTTGTTACCTTTGACATTCAAGATTTATTTAATGTAATTCTACACAAAGTAGATGTGGACTGGTTTCAAGAGGCCATCAAGCAGTATTGGAAACTGGATCAAAACAATTTTCTAGTGTATACAGAATTAATGGATTTGATCTTAGGGCATAATTTTCTGTTTTTTGAGGGAGAGTTTTTTAAGCAGATCAAGGGTGTGGTGATGGGGGCATGTTGTGCCCCCACCTACGCCAACATTGTCCTAATGGTCTGGGAGGATAAGTTTGTTTTCCCTTCTGAGTATGCTAGATATTGGAACTACTATAAATGTTACCTTAATGACATTTGCATATTTTGGGTGGGATCTGAGACCAAACTCATGGAATTCATTCAGTACCTGAATCAGCCTATGGAATTTTTAAGATTTATCCATCATATTTCTTATAATGAGATTCATTTTTTGGATGTCACCTTGAAAAAAGCAGTAGAACTACACGATTTTGAATCTGTGGTATATAGGAAAGATACCTTTTCCAGTTCTTATTTGTACTTTACCAGCTCATATCCATTTAAACGGAAAAGAAGCATTCTTAAGAGCCATTTTATTTGTAGCTCTAGAATGACTTCTAATGACTTGGATTATGAGCTGGAAAGTACAAAATTGAGAGATATGCTCATTGCTAGAAAATATCCTACAGACTTAGTGGAAGAGGTCATGGAAGAGATAAAGCAAGGAAGAACTGGTAGATTTGGCCCCATTTTGGGTTGAGGTGAAGATGATATGCATCCCCCTCAGAGTCAGAGTATGAGTCATAGGGAAGAACAGTCATCAAGGGGTAATTTTATGTATTACAGTGTTGACACCCCAAATATTAGGGACATTATAATTAAACCCTGGGATAAATTTAGTTGTTATTTTGAACTGGCGGTGTTGTTCAAGACCCCATTATGGTTCACCTACAAAAAAGGCAGAAATTTGAAGGAACTCTTGGAAAGGGATAGGAAATCAGCTAATAGGAAAAGACTAGGTACTTACAAGTGTGGTGCACATACACAATGTCCGTACATAATAAATCAGGACAGCATGTACATTTTGGATAGGGACAGAGTGGTTAGGGCTAATAGTTTTTCTAATTGCTGTAGTGAAGGGGTGATACCTGGCTACATGCAAATATTGTGGAACATTTTATGTTGGAAAGACCACCCGTAGACTAAAAAGAAGGATTTATGAACACCTAAATGAAATAAGAACCCAGGACCACAATAATTCTCTCTATAAACATTCTTTAGTGTGCACCCATGTAAGGTGGGGTTTCTTTGTGTTAGAGAAGGTTGAACAGGACCCTAGGGGATGGCCCTAGGAGACCAAAATTGAGGTTAGGGAACTTTTTTGGCAACTAATTTTGGAGGCCAATAAGCCCCCGGGGTTAAACAAACATTTATCTATTACACTATTCTTAGAGCTGCAAAATTATAGCATGCAGTTGTGGTCTTCCACCATTGGGTGGTAGTGTTGGACCATTTATGGATTCTATTTGCATCAGTAAATTGTAAGAATCAGTTTGACTACATATTCACTCATTTATTTTATATTTTATTTTTTATGTTACTTAACTATCTATATTTATTTCTATATTTATCTCTATTTGTGTATACACACATTTTATCCAGTTCTAGACAGCTTTTAAACATTTTTAACTTTGTATGCACTTGGGGGGTGTTAGACTTGGATTGTTAGATTCATTATGTGATTTATTATGTGATTATTCAATTATATTATCTAATTAAAACAGGGCATGGGGGTATATAAAGAAATTCACAGCTTAACATATTCTGATGAAGTCCATTCTGGATGAAAACTCTACAGTGAGTGGTGCGTTTATGTGAGCTGTTTATTTCGAGCTTGCTGTGGACATCATTTTATTCAAACCTCCTGGTGTTGGTGCCTGTTTTTGTGCTTTTGCAATAGATTATTTATATTATGTCTGTTATTTTACATCTATTAAGGCTCTTGTGTTATAGCTTGTGTGATGTTTACTCTACTAACTGATACACGTCACTAGTTTCCATTGCTACCTAGTGACACAATTCTATTATTGGTCCACTTCAGATTGTTTTCACTTGGAAAGTTCTTTATTGGATTGTTTTAAATATAGCACTATGTTTCAAATGTATATTGATATTTATTGGCTAACTGATTCTTAGGAACTGCCTTCTTTGTGTCATATTTATATGCTGTTCTGCATTTTAATTTATCTGATGAAGTCCTTATCACTTAATAAAGGATGAAAGTGTTAAGTACCGGCTCCTGAGTATTTTGTCCTGTGTTATAAGATTTTGTTTATTTTATACAGTCTTTTTAAAGTTTTTGACTATAATTCTACAAATATTTAGAGACTTGGTGAACATAGTAATGAATAAGATGTTTAACCTAGATATGAAATTGTTCCCCAGATTATTAGAATTCTTAATAAATAGCAATAATAATGCAATGAAAAAGAAATCATATTTGTCACAAATTTACATAATTCTTATGTTAGCTTTCGCATATTTAGATAATTTATATTGGCACTACTACTCAAAAATTAATAATGAAGACTTCTTTGAAGAATACAAGAAAATAATGTTAAAATCTACTGATAAAACTACATTTTCATTATATTGGAAATTTTTCACTTGGAAGTTTTTACACAGAACTTTTGTCACTACCAACAAAATTACAATTATTTATAAATCAAATAGAATTAAATGCTGGCGATGTGATTCTGAAATAACATCTGATTGGGTGTAGTATGTGAATGTGAAGTCATCTCTCCTGTTTTGAAATAAATTAATAACTTCAGTCAAACTCACTCTATTGTCAGATATATGTAATATTTCTAAATCTTTAGTTTTATTTAATGCACTGATTCCTGAGATAATTCCAAAAATGAAACTGCCTCTTCTTTGGTCTATTCTTGCTATAGCCAGAAACGTAATTACTGAAAACTAGAAAAATAAAGTTAGTTCCTCTAGTGTTAAATTTATTAGTATGGCAAAAATGTGTGCAGTAGTGAATTACATACTATAAAGATCAGAACATTTAATATTACACATTCATATAAATCTTGGCTTAAACTTAATGATTTGCTTGAAAAATATTAATTGTTGATAAGTATAACTTTGATAGATTATTGAGCTGTGGACCTATGTTAATTGTTATTTGTTTGTTTTATAATTGATTTGTTTATTTATTGTTTCAAAACCGAATAAAAAAATATCTACCATTCTAAACTGCAGAATCAGTTTTCTTTTCAAGTTCATATTCATGGTTTGCTCTGAGAGTGTTGATGGAGAAGTACAGAGATGGTCAGAAGGAGTTGCATTGTGTTTTTGTAGACTTAGAGAAAGCATATGACAGGGTGCCGAGAGAGGAGATGTGGTATTGTATGAAGAAGTTGGGAGTGTCAGAGAAGTATGTAAGAGTGGTACAGGATATGTACGAGGGTAGTGTGACAACGGTGAGGTCTGCAGTGGGAGCGACGGATGTGTTTAAGGTGGAGGTGGGATTACATCAAGGATCAGCTCTGAGCCCTTTCTTATTTGCAATGGTGATAGGTTGACAGACGAGATCAGACAGGAGTCCCCATGGACTATGATGTTTGCAGATGACATTGTGATCTGTAGTGAGAGTAGGGAACAGGTGGAGGAGACCCCGAAGATATGGAGATATGCTCTAGAGAGAAGAGAAATGAAGGTCAGCAGGACTAAGACAGAATATATGTGTGTGAATGAGAGGGAGGATAGAGGAATGGTGAGGATGCAAGGAGTAGAGGTGGCAAAGGTGGATGAGTTTAAATACTTGAGATCAATAGTTCAGAGTAATGGTGAGTGTGGAAGAGAGGTGAAGAAGAGAGTACAGGCAGGATGGAGTGGGTGGAGGAGAGTGTCAGGAGTGATTTGTGACAGACGAGTACCAGTAAGAGTGAAAGGGAAGGTCTACAAGAGGGTAGTGAGACCAGCTATGTTATATGGGTTGGAGTCAGTGGCATTGACAAAAAGGCAGGAGTTAGAACTGGATGTGGCAGAATTAAAGATGTTAAGATTTGCACTGGGTGTGACGAGGGTGGACAGGATTAGGAATAAGTATATTAGAGGGTCAGCCCAGATTGGAAGGTTTGGAGACAAAGCCAGAGAGGCAAGATTACGTTGGTTTGGACATGTGCTGAGGAGTGATGCTGAGTATATTGGGAAAAAGATGCTGAGGATGAAGCTACCAGGTAACAGGAAAACAGGAAGGCCTAAGATAAGGTTTATGGATGTGGTGAGAGAGGACATGCAGGTGGCTGGTGTGACACAGCAAGATGCAGAGGACAGGAAGAAATGGAAACAGATGATCCACTGTGGCGACCCCTAATGGGAACAGCCAAAAGATGATGATGATTCATAGTTGGAAAGGTTTACTGCACCCATGGCTGACACAAACTTTTCAAATCAACCTGCTATAAAAATCAATATGCTGTCTCAACAGTCTCAAAGATGATATCACAAAAGGTGTCCTTCCCCACATGTATAAACACATTAATTTCTTTAATTGTAAATCCCAAAGGACCAACAATAAAGACCCAAACAACAAACCAATCAATAATAATGTATTCGGTGGATGGAATACATACCACTGGTAATGGATTTGTTTTTGTATATTTGTATTCTAATAAGTTCATTCTGTGATCTCTTCACAGCAGTAGCATATGTAACACTAGGAACATCTGTTGTTGGTGCCTGCAGTACACTATCTGATCCTTGGACTAACTGGCAAACAGGAACAGATATAACTAACTTCTTTTTATCCTCAGACATCACTTTCTTTGCTGTAGGAACAACTGTTTTTTCAGGATTCATTCTATCCTTTATTTGACTCCACAAAGCCCACATTTTCGATCACCAATTCTTCAATATTGATCACATTTAGAAACAATTCATGTGGTAACCATTAGACACCATTGTAATAATTTCTACAGCATTTTCAGCAACAGGAACTGCAGTCATTTCATCCTTCTCCTGCTGCATTGTACAACCACCCTTCAGCTTGTTGCAACAGTACCCCCTACGAAAAGAGTAGGGGACGTTCTCTGTTGTCCTTGACAAATTTTTGATAATCAGTATGATTACCACCCTCAGTTCTCCCAAAAAAGATGTTGATGGCCTAGTGGGACTACATCAGTCAGCAAAGTGTAAATAAATAAAAATGTTACTAGGCAGTATAAACAAGTCTTACAATGTATAACCTCTTTTACAAGAAGATCTATATAACTTGTGGACTTGAATTTGCAAAAACAAACTAATCAAGCAATTCTAATAAAGCACACTTTATGCTGTTCAGTGTGTAAGACAAGACTACAGACTGCCTTTTCGTTTAACATTAGACGGCCAACAATATCTTTGTCTTTCAAGTCCACTGACTTAATTACAGGCTTGGCTCAGGCCTGTTCTGTCATTCTGTTATCACTTTGAGCAGACATGTGTTAATATCTTCTCTCAGTTAAAGTTAGATTATCAGTTTATGCGCCTGCTCTCAAAACAGTGTAGTAATGCTAATCCAAACCATATCCTAATCCCAGTGCTAGAATATGATTTGTCTACAACAGCATTTGAATTGTCATGCAACAAATCAGTTCTATAAATAACCTTAAATAAAGTCTGTTGTTTTATTATACACTGGTTAGACTGCAGGAACATCACAGTGTTTCTCCTCATACTCCTGAGTTTTCCTCTCTCATACAGAGCTACCCTGTCTTTTTTAGACATTAGTAGAAAACACCATAAGTTTGATATATGTCGTTCTTTACAGTACAGACTAGCCATTTACCATCTATATGACACACTAAAATCACACATACAGGAGCCCTTTACTACATAGAAACTGTTATAAATAAGTTATTGGAATGTGCACCTTCTCCAAACCGGCCCACCTGTACTGGATGGCATTCAAAACGTAAACTCTGTTCACCAGTTTATGTCAGAACAATTAAAATATCCGTCTCGTACCTCCCCTTGTAATCAACATAGGGACAATGGATGACATACCTTACATATATTGTTCACGCCACTCACATCCTTCTTTAACATACCACATAAACCATAATAATTTACTCTTGTTCGTTATTCTCCTGCCATCAGGGTATATTATTACTGTTTATTGTGTGTAATATTCATGTCTAGCTTACAATTGCATGCACATAATTTGCAATTAACATTTATTTGTGCTATGCGTGTCAAATTTTTACTGTACTATTTACTGTACTTGTTTACATTTGGCTTATGTCATGGCTGAAAAGAGTCATATGGGCAACCCACATACCTGGTTAAAATAATAAATAAAAAAGTAAATAAATCTGTGTCTATTTAAAAGACAGTGTCTATGAGCCTTGATGTTAACCAGAAACTAGGCATGGTGTCACTGCTCCCATGTTCTCCATATTAGATGACACATGCTTTAAAGAGTTCACCACTATTAAGTAACACAGTGCTTGTGGCTACACTGAAGACTAGAATTCCCTGCCTATACTAAAGAACCAGATGTTGTGCACTACACTGCAGTAAATATTATGTGTTCAAACCAGATCTGCTCTGAGCAAGTAAACAAAGTATTTCCCCCAGGTGTGTCTAGTCAGACAGTCTGTGATGCTATATTTCCTTTTCCCTCAGCAGACAGGATACATTGCTGATTTATTCTTCCCGTATTTCTTTATATTGGTTGCAGTAAATTGAAGCAAACTTTTGTTATTCTCTCTGTTACCCTCATATATTAAATGCACACAAGATCCAGTTGTGAGAAAACTGTCCCTTATTTGTTTATTATTTGTCTGCTGCCTTTCAATGCCTTATATTCTTTATATGCAATGGTTCACCCTCTCTCTCCTCTGGAATCTCAATGAAGTAAGTACTAGCTTGGCTTGCCATTCTTAACAACAAACATGTATATTAAAACCATAGTTTGTGTTATATTTTTCTGTAAATGTTGATGAACATGTTCAGTAAAATCCATGCTGTTCTGCTTCACACTACTGTAACCTAATGATATAAAATGTTCTTCAAAGAAGGGTGTTCCCTGTGATGCCAAGTGCAATAAAAACTGAACCATGTATATTTTTTTTAGAAACAGATTATAATTTTAATAGCAGCCTCACTAAATGGATCATTTCACCTAAAATTATAATTCAACTCTTTAGTAAGAGACAAAGTTACTAGCAAGTGCAAATCAAATGTATACACACACACACACACACACACACACACACACACACATCACGGTTAAAAGTGAATGCATTTCTCTTTCTTTTTCTTAAATTAATGCTGACAAATAGAATGTCTCTTTACATGAATCAAGAAATAATAAGTACTTAAAAGAGACATTATAAGTTACAATTGGTATAACATTATTAAGTGAAGAAAACAGATGTTATAATTTACAATGTCTATAAAATGCATTAAGTAAAAAAAAACTGTAAACTCCACCTGCAAAGGTGCTTGGATCTTTGCCTTTATCATTCATTTTATTTGTAATTTCAGCTAAATGATCTATAGTTCCCCAGAGTACCATCCTGAGCACATAACAGACCCTCTTGCCACCAGCCCCCTAACATGCTAAACTGAAAGATGCAGGTTTCTCTTCATGATTATAATTGTTTAATTGACAAAGGGGACAGGACTGTGTCTCTGAGCAGGTGCCTGGCATACAGGTATAAATGCTGCTCCTTTGTTTCGGTCTTATTTTAAACAGTCTTTGAATGCTATAAACCCACCCGACTGAGCTACCTTCCCTAACTGCTTGAATAAACCACTGTGGTTTTTGTAATCCCTTGGAAAAGTCTTCTGAAAAGATATAAAAGAAGCTTTTGTTTGGTAAGAGAATATGTTCTTTACATGTTGTTATTATATAATGATTGTATTTCAGATCATTTTCCCTCTCAAGTACTCTGTAATAAGTGCTTAATTCTGTTCTAAGAGCACTGTATGTGAGACATCAACATATAGTGACAAGACCTGAATGCTGTCTATAATTTGTTTTGTAAAAGCTTAAAAAGATGAATGTCTTAGAGACAGTCACAAACAAATCTCATTGCAAATCTATTGTACAGCCCTTCATCAGATTACAACTGCAGGAACTTTTCTCCCGAGGAGTAGTCCATAATATTACTGCCCAGAAATGAAAGCAGACAAAAAGAATGTTTGACTCTAGACTACAGATTTTCAAAATATTTCTAGAGCCTGAAAAACTAGACATAAAGAAATATGATGTGGTTGAAAGGTGTGACACAAATGTTAAGGCTTTTACTAAAGCTGAGGGAGGGTACTGGCAAGGCATTAATGTTCATAAGAATTAGTGGCCCTGGAATATTTAATCTGTGACTTATTGTATATGCAGTCTACCATCTGTTTTACCTGTGAGAATGTAAAAAATCAGATTTCATGTGGTACTCCTTGCAAACTACCTGTAAATGCACTGGCATTAACAAGATAAGGAAATTCTATATAAATCAGGTGTACTGATGACTAAAACTTAGTGATTTTAGATCTTGCTGGACATACATATATGTAATACTAAATCCTGCAGACCACTGATACAAACAGATCTATTTACAGCTTTTTTATCACTGTACTCCCCATTTTTACCAACGAAAATTGTAATAGGCTCATACTGAATTTCAAAATCTTGCAAGAGCAAGCTGGAAAGTTATTTGTAAGAATTTTAGGAAAAGGGTGAGACAAGATTCTGAGCACTTTTGGCACAAAGTCTATGGAATTCACCTTCATTTCAGCAGTTTGAACGTGCACTGCCTTCAAAGAGTAGAGACATTGATTTTGCACTGCACAGTTTTGTTAGGTTTGACTTTGTTTAGACAACAGATTGTACATTTAATTTAAAAATTGTATTCACTGCTATGTCTGTAACCCCGGCACAGTTTTACTGCTCTGAGGAAAAGAGAATATTCAGTAACATTTCATCAGTTAAGTTTCAGTAGGTGAAGGGATGACATCAAGTTGCTCATACATTTAGCTGTGAAGCGTCAGATTTCTGCATTAGTGCTCCAAGTGGGAGCTGTGTGTTTGAGATTATAACAGCCTACAAGTAATTGGTATTATTTTGCTTTGATTTATAATGTGCTAGAGCTACACATTTTAAAAGCCATACATTTCACTCATTTTACTGCGTCTTTGGCATATTTAAATCTGTAACAAAACAAAAAGCATTAATACTTTGGATTTAACCATTTTTACTTAAGAAAGTGTTAGTGAGCAGACAATGACTGGCAGAATACAAAGTGTTTCTTCCTACATGGGTGTAGCCAGGCATACATCATGTAAAAAGTCAATAATTGAAGTTGTTTTATCTGATAATGTTTTGCACAGCTCAAGCCCACTGTGTGTTTCACCTTAAAATATTATAATTATTTATTACAAACTATGTAAACAGTACCATACCTCTCAGCTGTCCAGATTTTCATAGAATATCTAGATGTTTGTCTCACGCTTTTGGTCTGTTCTTAATAAAATGTGATTTCTGCCAAATCACTGAGGATTGAAGTCACTAAATAATGACCTGCATTTGAGTTTCAGATGTCATATCCTTCAGAAATTACACGCTGACACAAACCCTGTTATTCTAGCAAATTATAAGTTCATGAGAACAGTATTTAAAATCTGTCCTATTTTTCAGCCCTTTGTCCCACCAATATTTTAGGCTTTGTCCAGATGTTATGCATTTGGAGGTTGGGAGGTATGAAGAGTGCACATGCCCGTATTGTGCAGATTTGTCTGAATTAGCAGATAATGGGAAACAAGAAACATAAATGATATAAAAAGATAATAGTTAACCAGAGCAGCATGTAGTAACCAGAGCAGCATGCAGTTGGGTCCAAACTATATAGTAATAGCTATCCAATAGCAGCAGGTTTGTAACGTGCAACATTTAGTACCTGCGTTACATCTATGTGGAGACAGTGGTGCAGCAGTGAGTTAGCATTACTCCCTAGCACGGTGCATAGTGCCTGCTTCTCCAGTTTGCTTCCTAGCTGAAATGCCATCAGTGTAGAACCTGCTTGTTCTCCACACGTCCATGTGGGTTTTTATCAGTAGCTCTCATCTCCTTCTACGTCTCAGATCATCAACAGGTGAATTGATGATCAAAATTACCTGGGGATGTTATGTGCAATTGTGTGTGTGTGTGTGTGTGTGTGTGTGTGTGTGTGTGTGTGTGTGTGTGTGTGTGTGTGTGTGTGTGTGTGTGTGTATCTACTTCCTGCAGTAGACTGGCTTCCTCTCCAAGATTAGTAGATGAATTTCTCTGCTTCATATTGCAAAGTGCAAGGATAGGTTTAGACTCCCTTTTAACCTTGAAGTGGAGAAAGCAGGAACAAATGAATGAAAGAATAAATGGATAAATGAATGAACAATATGTGTATTAACTCAAAGGGTATATGTGGGAGCAGAGCAGGAGTTTGGTGGACTAATCTAAGGTGTCTGACTATACTCCCCTACATTCCTGTTTACAGACAGCTGTGTGAACTTCTACATGACAAATCATGCATGTACTCTGTCTGCCTACTGGTATTCTACATATACTAAAATCAGTTACCCAAATAGCTGCAGAATGGTTAATCCTGCTTTTAGTCCCTATGCCACTATCAACATCTTCTGGTGATTAACGGCTCTCACAAGGATATAGGTTATTTATTTAGCTCTATTGCTGCAGCTAATGACTCATTTTAACTTGAAAATCTAATATTCAAATTAAGTTAGGCCTAGAAAGTCATGGATGCTACATTGTTACCCTACTAGTGGCTGTGGTTTAACAAGTTCAGATTTCAGCTTGCCCATTTTAGTTCACTGATATTAAAATCAGAGAGTGATGTTGCCCATGGAAAACAACTGCTGGTGTATTTTCTAGTTGTATGCTATAGTGATGTGATTGTGTTCTCTTCTGCAGTTGTGTAAGCATGAAGAGGAGGGAGGTGCTGGTGAAGCTAATCACATGGCAGACTCAGAGGGGCTTGTTCACTAAAAAAGGGGCTGAAGCTCTTTTTATTTTTTTTTTTTTTCAGCTGCAACTTCAGCCACTTGAAAAGTGGGAAGACACAGTGAAATCCAGTTCCATATGTATTATTTCTCCTTATTCCTCTAAGTCCTGTATCTTTATACTACTAGTCACTTATACAAGTTTCTGTGGGTTACTCAGTCAATGCGGTATGTCTTTTTGTGGCCAAGACTTCAACATTAAGTACACAATAATACCTGACATTCTGCCCAACACATCTCCAAACAGCCCTTTGTCAGTATGTAAACACACACGCACTTACACACACTCTCTCACACAGATACACACAAACACATGCGAGAGTGAGCTCAAACACCCACACATAATTTCATCTGACAGGTTTTACTAAAAACATCCTTCTCTCCCTCTCTGTCTCTGTCACTTGAATTCTGCAGCCGGGTTTGGGACTGCCCCAAAAGTCGACCGTGCTCTCTTCCATTCCCTCAAACCATAACCTCAAGTGTAATAGTGGTGTAAAAGTCATACTGCAAATTTTAGTATAATGTGATATATAGCTCCTTAGTATACTTACTCTCCACTGCCCTAAGCTAACCCCCTTTCCTTACCACCATTAGTTTCTAATTTTCCCTGCCCATACTACCTCCCTGGTTACTTAATCAGTATTTTTGGGATGGAATAGACATCCCTTCCACTATACTATTCAGGACTGCAGTTTCCTTAATCCATTATAGCTTCTTACTGTCCAATCCATGTACCTGTAAACTATCCCCCCTCTCTATTTCCTACCTAACCTACTTCTCTGCATTAAACCATAAAGGACTTCTAGCATTTAACACTTTCCCTGCCTTTTCTTTGTTACAGTATTCTCATATATCCCTAACACTTTCATGTACCAATATACTGCACTATACTTACCTGTCTCCTGATTGTTTTTTGCAGCTAATCTCTGTTTGACCTGGGCCAGCCTGCTCTGTTCATCCTCACTATGCTCAAGCTCCCTCCGCTCCCCTATCCTACCCCCATTCCCACCCACTCCTGCATCAATTACATTTATTCTCACTATAACTCCTCCCCTCCCTTTCCATCATCCAATCAGTTATCCATCACCCATTAAGCAATTAACTCCATCCCCACTCCATCATCCACTACATTTAACTAAATCAATCAAAGTCAATCACAAGTAACCTAGTACCCTACCCCATTCACACTTGCCACACTGTTTCCATTTTACTTACCATTAGTTCTATCTAACATCTTGTAAATCATATCTCACAATAGCATCTCCCTTATCTACTATGTCCTCTATCCACACACTAATCTGTCTACTCTGCCCACTCACCCTATTTCTTTGTCTCCTATTTCAAATAACATAATTTCTCATAACCATCACCCCAAAAACATCACATCTATAACTGCTACACATTCCTCAGCTCTCCCTAGCTACTCAGATATATCACCTAGCCTGTATTCACTCAACATGCTACTACACACCAAAGTAAAACTACTTCCCCTCCAAAAAAGCCTCTGCAACAATATATCTATCCATGACCAATCAAAAACATACCTCTTATCCTTTCCCTACCTCTTCATGCATTCTAACATATCCCTATATGGAGATATTCACCCAAACCCAGGAACCAACCCTCTGAATCCCAACCTCCCTAACCCATATAAAGCACTAACTTTCACAACAATTAATCTCCAAAGTATCAGAAACAAAATACCAGAATTCCACACCTGGTTGTCCCTTAATAAAACAGACATATTAGTTGCAACAGAAATCTGGCTGAAACCCTACATAAAAGAATCTCACTGCTCAAAATGAACAATTCTAAGTATCTCTGCATTGTAGCCATTTACATTCCCCCAGGCAACAATATTCCACTTCTTATCAAACAATATAAATAACGAGACAATTACCCTGGCCGATGTAAACATAAACTGGCTAGATTTCTCAGATCACTCTCCATCATCTAATATCAACCTTTTCAACTTCATACAGCTAATAACAGATATAACTAGACCTAGCAGAAACAAAGACAGTGGCTCAGTTCTAGACTGGATACTAGTCTCTGACTCAAATAAAATTTCAACAGCAGGCACACTTCCTTGCAACATTGGTGACCATCTGCCAGCCTATGTATTACATAAAACCAACCAAATATCTTCCCAACACCACTTCAAACAAACTAAAAATCTAAATAACTTTAATCCTACAACGTTTAATGAGACCCTGAGAAAAATCAATTGGAATCCACTAAAAGTACTTCCCTTGATGAGGTTGTTGAGCTCTTTAACTCCATATTCCTCAACATCTTAAAGAAACTAGCCCCATTAAGACAAAAAAGAGTAAAAACCAAGCATACCATATGGCTCTCTAGAGCTACCAAGCAAACTATGTTTGCCAGAAAAAAAATCTGGAAAAAGTGCCTAAATTCAAGAATCCTAATGATCTCCTACAATTTAGACAGCTACATAATTAAAGTGTCTAGTTATTAATGACAGAAAAGACTATTATCTAAACCTCCAAAAGAGTAACAAACAAAATTCAAAGAAATTTTGGAACTCTATCTCATCCCTAATTAACCCTGGTACCAATAACAACCCCTGTCCATTCCCCAATAAAACACATGGAGAAATAGCTAAACTGACCACCACCTTTCCCCATACTATCACCAATACCAACACCCATCCACTGTCACCTCCCTCACAGGATAATATAATGCCCTCCCCACCAACCTTTTTCTTCTCCCCCATACCCGTCGTTACCATAACTAAACTTCTCCTAAAACTTAAACCTGGCTCCAGCACCCCAGACAACTTACCCCTGAATACTTCCAAATGTCAGCAAGAGACATTGCCTATCCTATCAGCATACTTCTCAACACATCCCTCCAGGAGTCATATATCCCTACCACCTGGAAAAAAGCATATATACTTCCTCTTCACAAAGGTGGTAACAATACAGATATCTGTAATTTCTGACCCATTGCTATTATTTCCCCCATCTCTAAAATCCTGGAAAAATGTATCCACAATCATCTTCTAACTTTCTACTGCAATGCCAACTTTTCTCTCAAACTCAACATGGGTTTAAGCCAGGCTATAGCACAACAACAGCTCTTATTTCCTTTATGGACACAGTCAATCAAGGCAGAAGCAATGGTAAAATTGTATCCTCAGTCTTTCTTGACCTCTCAGAAGCTTTTGATACAGTTTCCCACACTCTACTCCTCAGTAAACTATCTAATCTAAGTATTTCCCCCATCTCTAAACTGGTTCACTAACTATTTAAAAAAACAGACAACAATATACCAGCTGGCTCAACTCTTTCTCTCAATTTCTAGTGTATTCCATGGGTGTTCCTCAGGCCTCCATCTTAAAACCCGTTCTGTTCAGCATTTTTATAAATAACTTTCACTCCACTCTAATGAATGGATCTATTCTACAATATGCAGACTATTCAACCATTATTTGCTCTGCTAAATCAACAACAGAACTTCTGCAAATAACCCAGGATGCCTTTACAGCTACTGAAACATGGATGGGCAATAATCATCTAGCCCTGAACCCCAACAAAACTAAATTACTACTATTTACTCCTAAGAAAAACCTCTTTATTAACAAGACATATTTTACCATTCACTCTCAAAACAACAGCACCATAGAAGTTGTCTCCCATACTAAACCACTCGGAATTATTCTATGTGAAAACCTGATATTTGACCTCCATATCCACAATAACATGAAAAAACATACCAAAAACTGGGCACCCTCTATAGACCACTTTCTCAATTACACGACAAAGCATACTCTTGCCTCAACCTTTCTCCTACCTTCCATCCTGTATGGTGTTCCTCTCCTCACCAATATCCACTCCTCCCTAAAAACTAAGCTTGCATCCTGTTACAACAAGGTTGCCAAATTCACAACCAGTGCTAAGTACTCCTCCCATCACTGCATCTCTCTACAATTGCTTAACTGGCTTGAACTACCACATTATCTAACCTACCTAAAACTACTCACTGCTGCACACAAAATCATTTACAAACCCATGGACTCCCCAGCCCTTTCTTCTATCTTAATCCACTACCACCCAAACAGGCCACTTAGATTAGAAAATCAACTTCTGCAAGTAGACAAACCTAAACTCCCAACTGGTAACATGCTCTATTCCTTTTCTATTGCCAAGCTATGGAATTCTCTCCCAATTTCTATCTGAACCTCTAGAAATATTTCCTCCTTTTAAAAATCTCTGCGGCAAAACCTCTTCACTCAATGCAAATGCAGCTGCCTCAGTCCTCAACCCTCCATAACCTGATTCCTCACTCCCTAAGACATGTTCACCTCATCTACTTCCTCACCCTATCAAATCTTCCTTTATGACTACTTTTTCACATCTATTCTGTCTAACTATGGCTCTCTGATAATTAATTAACTCTTATTGCCTCACACTATTGTGCTTACTGGACCTTGTAGATATTTATATATGACTTCTTTTATTACCATTAATTCTCTAACTGTATTATTGCATATTTGGTGTGTATCTCAAACCGTACTGTTCTGTACATATCATATGTTTACATGCATCCTATACTGATTTTTGTATATTACCTTTGTCTTTGTATAATACTTTTATAAAATATATTATATGTTTACATGTATTCCTATTCTGTTTCTGCATAATACCTTCTGTCTTTGTTAATTTTGCCTGTATCTACTAATTGTTGTGATATTTTATATATTATTATACTAATTGTCTTGTGGAGCTTTTCTCCCCGGGCCACCATTAAAAATGGGCTCTTTTGGCCCAGTGGACTCTCCCAGTAAACAAATGTCAATAAATAAATAATAAATAAATCAAATGTAAATATTTCCAAATCCTTTAGGCATATCTATTTTTACAAACTCTTTAATGCAATAATAAATAAATGTGTAAATACCCACAGCCATATCTCTTATTCCAGATCCCATCTATGTTTCCCAATATTACCTCCCTCATTGGGCTTAGTTCTTCATCTTAACTTACCATGGCCCAAGTAACTACCTACCAGCCACATATACATATCCCAAGTAGCTACCTCCTGGCTAAATGAACATAAAGCAAGTAACTACCCCCAGCTACATGAACACATCCCAAGTAACTACCTCCTGGCTACATGGACATATCCAAACTAGCTACCTACCAGCTAGATGAACATGTTCTAAGTTACTGCAAATTAGCTACATGAACATGTTCTAAGTCACTATATAACAGCTACATGAACATGTCCAAACTAACTACCTACCAGCTTCATGACCATCTCCCAAGTAACTGCCTACCAGCTGCATTAACATGTTTTAAGTAACTTCTTACCACCTACATGAACAAGTCCCAAGTAACTACCTACCAGCTACAAGAACATCTCCCAAGTCACTACCTACCAGCTACATGAATATGTCCCAGATAACTACTGACCAGCTACATGAACCATGTCCTAAGTAACTACCTACTAGCTACGTGAACATACCCAGCTAACTACTTACCAGCTACATGAACATGCCCCAAATCATTAACTACATCTAAATGAACATGTTCCAAGTCACTACCTACCAGCTACACAAACATGTTCCAAGTAACTACCTACCAGCTACATGAACCATGTGTTAAATAACTACCTACAGGCTATATGAACATGTCTCAAGTAACCACCAAAAGCTATGTGAACATGTCCCTACTTACTACCCAGCAGCTACACAATCATCTACTAAGTAACTACCCACCAGCTACATGGACATGTCTCAAGTAAGTACCTACCAGCTACATGAACGTGTCCAAAGTAAATAGCTACCAACTATTTTTATTTTACATTTGTTGACCGGGCTAGTCTAACTGGATATATGTCCATTTTCAGAAGAGGCCTGGGGAGAAAAACTCAGATTAACACAGCAGTAGTAACAAAGGTTAAAGGTTACAATAAAATAAACACAAACAGTAAGTAACCAGGTAGTAGGTTACAATAAAATAGTAATAGCAAATATTTCAAACTACATTGTATTGTACATAACAATGGCTTTGTACAGAAATTGGGCATAATACTCAGAAGTAAATAATTAAAATGTTACAGTATTTTTACAGTTCCTGCTTTCATTTATGCTAAATAATATTGACTAGTAAGAAAGTAGAAACTAGGAAGTATTAGAACAGGGGTTAAATTTTAGTCAGGGTTACTGCAAGGACATAACCAGTGCATTCTAAGGAATAATTTGAGTTTTTGTTTGAAGAGGGGTAGGGATGGAAGTGAAGTAAGTTCACTAGGTAGAAGGTTCCAGTTTTTGCCAGCTGTGTTTGAGAACAGGGAGTCACCTGCCATGCTGTTGAACTTACTTATGCTAACTAGTAGCTTATTTGATGAGTGTAAGGTATTAAGATTTTTATAGAGGGTTATCAGGTTTGAGAATATTGGAGTTTTGTTAGGTTGATTAAGGACCTTATGGGCAATTGTAAGCTGGTTGAATTGAAGCTGATTCTGTAGTTCAAGCCATCCTAGTTGTTTTAGGTTCTGACAGTGATGGGTTCTGAAGGGATTTCCAGTGGCAAATCGGGCAATGTTATTATAAGCGCTAGCTAGTTTGAGCAGGTTGATTTTTGTTAGGTTTGTGTCGATTGGTGAGGCATAGAGCAGTGTAGAGATTAGATGAGAGTGGGCAATAATAGTTCTAGCTGTAGAGGTAAGGAAGGGTTTGATCCTATATAGGGAGCCCATTTTTCTGTTAACTGTTTTTATAGTGTTATTAATATGAGTGTCGAAGTTAAGGTTGTTATCTTTAGTAATTCCTAGGAGTTTGGTGGTAGAGTCAGGAGAAATGAGGGTACCATTTTTAGAGATGACTGAGATGTCTATTGTGGTGGACTTACGGGTAGGAGTAAAGAGCAGGAGTTTTTTTTTTGGGATTCAAGAGGAGACAACATTTAGAGAACCATGTCTCTACTGTGTTAAACACCTTCTGAGTTAGGGACTGCAGTTCATAGGAAGAATTAGCTGTGCAGATAAGTGCAGAATCGTCTGCATATTGTATACAGGTAGCTTGAGTAATAGCTAGATGCAGATCATTGATAAAAATTGAAAATAGTAGAGGACCTAGAATTGAGCCCTGGGGAACACCCATGGTGACTGTCAGGTGGGAAGATAGATTATTCTCCCAAAGCACTGCCTGCTGCCTATTGCTGAGATAGGAAGTGAACCATTGTATAGCTACTGTATCAAGAGAAAGTGATTTGAGAATGTTTATAAGCAAATGGTGGTTTACCATGTCGAAAGCTTTTGAAAGATCAATAAAGAGAGCTGAAGAGAGAATATTAGTATTACGGTATCTGTTAACAGAATCAGTGAAGGATAAGAGGGTAGTAGTGGTACTATGGAATGGCCTAAAACCGTGCTGGGTATTGGCTAGTGTGCTGTGCTGAATTAAATGGTTAAGTAGCTGATGATGAATGCATCTTTCCATGATTTTAGCTAAAGGCTATAGGGCTATAGGTCGATAGTTGGAGTAGTCATTTGAGTTCCCACCTTTATGTAGGGGGATAATGTGAGAAATTTTCCACATGGCTGGTATGGTTCCCTCATTAATGGTTCTGTTTATAAGTATAGATATAGGATAGGCTACAGATGTAGCTGCTTTTTGCAGATATTTATCTGGGATCTGGTCAGATGCAGTACAAAGCTTCAGTTTTTGGATGAGTTTGTAAATAAAATTAGTAGAGATGGGCTGCAATTGGAATGTAGGAAGAGCGCTCATATTGGGGATAAGAAAGCTAAAGTTATCAGGGGATAGCTGGCTGGCCAAAGATTGTATGGCCTCAGCAAAGAAGGTATTGAAGGTGTTAGCAGTTTCGATGGGGTTCTCATTGTTAGCGTCTGTTGAGGTTGGTGTACTAGAGTGACCAGGGTGTAGGAGTCTATTGATACTTGCCCAGAATCTCTGTGGATTATGTTGGTGTGTTTGCTGTATTTTACAGTAGAAGTCTTTTTTTCATCTGAAAGTATTGCTTTTTTTTGTCATATTTCTCAGCTGTTTAAATCCTTGTTGATGCTGGATTTTTAGTACTTTGCCACCTAGCCCAGGTTTTATTTCTATTTTTTGCCAGGTTTCTTTAGAGAGCCAAGGTGCTGGTTTTGACTTAATTCTGATGGTACTCTTAGGTGCATGCTGGTTAAGGATAGTTAAGAATCTAGAGTTAAAGTATTTGACAGCCTTTTCAAGTGGGAGGGTTCTTAGGGGAGACCAATTACAAGCACTAAGTTCACTTTGGAAAAGCCCTAGGTTAAAATGCTTGTTGTTCCAAATAGTCCTATATGTTGCGGGGTGAGAAATATCAATCTTTTCCCTGATTATGTAGGTCAATGAGTGATCACTTACATCATCAGGGAAGGTCCCTACCTTATACGTTTGGTGGAAGTTATTAATAAGAATCCAGTCTAAGGCAGTCTCTTTTTTATTTGGTTTGTTAATTCAGGTAGGGGAGGTAATGGTTTGAGAGAAGCCATGAAGGTTAATATGGGAAGTTGGATGTTCAGTATTGATGCTCATCCAATCAATATTAAAGTGACCTAGGATTATATTTTCTTGTGGGAAGGTTGATGTGACCCAGCTAAGTATATTTCTAGTGTACTGATGTTGTTCCCAGGAGGTAAATAGATACAGATGATATATATGGATTTATTAGAGTTGAGCTGTATTTTGGAGATGAGTAGTTCAGCATTATTTATTTTATTTATTTTTATTTATTTTATTTTACATTTGTTGACCGGGCTAGTCTAACTGGATACATGTCCATTTTCAGTAGAGGCCCGGGGAGAAAAGCTCCAAGCAGCAATAATGACAACAATGCAGTAAAATTAAAATTAAAATTAAAATTGGTACAATGTTTACATTAAAAGATAGGGTTAAGCAGAGTTATTTAGAAACATTTAGGCTAGAATAAAATACCATGACTAGAAACAAAAAAAAACAGAAAAAAAAAATTTTTTTTTTTTTTTTTGAGAAAGAGCAGGATGGGCAAGAGGTATCAGTCAGGGTTAGAGCAGGGGCAAAGCCAGTGGGATTTAAGATATTCTTTAAGATGCTTCTTATAAAGCAGAGTAGAAGTAAGGTAGGAAAGTTCAGAAGGAAGATGGTTCCAGCTCTTTCCTGCGGTGTTTGTGAAGAGCGAGTCCCCAGCTTTGTTGTTGGATTTAATGGAAGAGATTTGAAGTTTATTTGCTGAATGTAGGGTTGCAAGGTTTTCGTAAGGAGAGATGAGATTAGTGAGTATAGGGGTATGCTTGGGGTAGTAGAGTATCTTATGGGAGATAACAAGTTGTTGAAAAAGTAGTTGGTTTTGTAGTTCTAACCAACCCAGTTGTTTGAGGTTGTGGCAATGACGAGTTCTATATGGGGTACCAGTAGCAAATCTGGCTATGTTATTATAGCTGGTGGAGAGTTTGGAAAGGTTGGTTTTAGAAAGATTAGTATATATAGCAGAAGCATAGAACAGGGTAGAGATTAGATGGTTTTGGGCTACAGTAATTCTGGCTGCAGGGGTAAGGAAGGATTTTATTCTGTATAAGGTCCCTAGTTTTTTGTTAACAGTCTTTATAGTGGAATTAATATGGTCATTGTAGCTAAGGTTGTTGTCAATTGTAACACACAGCAGGCGGGTTGTAGTATCAGGGGATATGATAGTTCCATTGTTAGAGGTTAATGTGAAGTGCAGTTGAGGTGACTTGTGAGTAGGGGAAAAGAGCAATAGTTTAGTTTTCTTGGGGTTGAGAAGAAGGCAGTGTTTCGTGAACCAGTTCTCAACACTGTTAAATACTGTTTGGGTGAGGCACTGGAGAGAGGTTATGGACTTGGCTGAGCAAATTAAGGTGGAGTCATCTGCATACTGTATACATGTGGCTTGAGAAATACTAGTATGTAGATCATTGATAAACAGAGAAAATAGAAGTGGTCCTAGAATAGAGCCATGTGGTACTCCAATGTTTACACAGAGGGATGAAATATTATGATTCCAGAGAACTGCTTGCTGTCTGTCTTGTAGATAGGATATAAACCATTGTAATGCTTGTGGGTCAAGTGATTGGGCTTTTAGAATGTTGATAAGTATGGGATGGTTCACCATATCAAATGCTTTTGAGAGGTCTATGAAAAGAGCAGAAGAAAAGTAGTTATTATTATGATTTTTGTTTATAGAGTCTGAGAAGGATAGCAGGGCAGTTGTTGTGCTATGGTAGGGCCTAAAACCATGTTGGCAATTAGCAAGTAGATTATTTTGTAGTAGGTGGTCAAGCAGTTGTCGGTGTATACATTTCTCCATTATTTTAGCTAATGGAGAGAGTAAGGCAATAGGCCGAAAGTTAGAAAGCTCAGTTGAAGACCCACCTTTGTGTAAAGGGATTATATGGGAGATCTTCCACAGAGAAGGGATTTTGCTTTCTGAAATTGTTCTATTTATAAGTATGGAGATGGGGTAGGCTATGGCTTTAGCTGCGATTTGTAGGTATTCATCTGGAAGACAGTCTGCGGAGGGGGTGCATGGCTTGAGCTTTTGAAGGAGGTTACAAATGAGGGATGTAGGTACTGGGTGTATATGGAAGGTAGGTGATGAGGTATTAGGTGTTTTTGATGGGAGGGTGAAAGTGGTAGGTAATGTGTTACCTAGGGATAGGATGGCTTCAGTAAAATAGTGGTTAAAGGCATCAGGAATCTGGTTAGAGTTATTATGATCGAAACCTGTAGGGTCAGGAGTTTTAGAGAGTCCTGGATGAAGAAGTTTGTTAATGCTAGACCAGAATTTTTGGGGGTGTTGATGGTGGGTTTGTTATAGGTGGATGTAGTAGTCTTTTTTGTCTTTGAGAATGTCCTTCTTGGTTGCATTTCATAACTGTTTAAAGTAGAGGTGATCTGCTGGGTTTCTGGAGGTTCTCCATTTGGCCCAAATTTTATTTCTGAGAAGGATCTTTTGCTTGGTTGCCTTTGTGAGGCAGGGAGCAGTTTTGATTCTTATGCGGGAAGACCGAGAGGGAGCATGGTGGTCTAGTATTTGGAGAAATCTAGTATTGAAGTAGGTTACTGCTTCATCAAGTTCAAGATGAAACATAGGAGACCAGTCATATGCTATGAGTTCGTTTTGGAAGCTCACTGGATTAAAGTATTTTTTGGAGTGGGAGGTTTTAAAAGTATTTGTGTTGGGGGTATAAGATTTTTGTTTGATGATGTAAGTTAGCATGTGGTTACTCATATCATCTGGGAGTGTTCCTGGCTTAAAAGAATCAAGATGACTATTTAGAAGGATCCAGTCTAAGATGGTTTCTTTATTGTTTTGTTTATGGATTCTAGTAGGAGTGGTTATTATTTGTGTAAATCCATAGAGATTTATGTGGTTGGTAGGACTGGGAGAATTACAGGTTTTCCAGTCTATGTTAAAGTCTCCTAAGATAATGGTTTCTTGGGGTAGGTGGGAAGTGAGGTAACTAAGTAAGTTTTCTAGAGTATTGATGTTATTTCCAGGGGGGAGGTAAGTGCAGATTAGATAGATAGATTTGGAGTTATTGATTTGTAGTTTTGCAGTGAGGGTTTCTGAGTTGGGAACTGAGGGAAGTGACAAATTGAAGGGTGAAAGTTGTAGTTCAGATTTATACAAAATGGCTTCTCCACCACCCTTTTTTGGTGCTGCGATCACATCTCAGGATGTTATATCCTGGAGGGGTGATTTCCTGGTCGAGAGTAGAGGGCTTTAGCCATGTTTCAGAAAGACAGAGAATATCAAATGAGTGAACATCTAGGAGTGCATGTAGGTGGGAAGTTTTATTGTTAATGCTGCGGATGTTAAGGTGAGCTATTAGGAGGGAGTTAGGTGGTCTATTTGGTGTAAAGATATTTAAAGTAGTTAGGTTGAGGGGCTTTTTGGTAATGTCAGTATTGGGGCCTGGGTTAGGATGAATGTCACCATCTAGTAGTGGGAGTGGTTGCGGATAGTGTATAAACTTGTAGATTTTATCATAATAATTTGTGTTTTTTTTTGTAAGAATGTAAGTAATATGGGTAGATCTATGATACTTTGGAAGTATATAAATGGAGGTAGAGGTTATGTTAATATGGTTGAGATAGTTATTGAGAGAGAGTGATAGAGTTCCTTGAAGGGGGTGGAGATGTTCTTGAAGAGAAATATGTTCAAATGAGGTTAATGTGTAAGGTATTGTAAGAGAAACAAGAGTTGCTGTTAAGAGTAGTATATATGGGTAGAAGAATTTATGTGTTGGGTCCATGTGGAGGTATAGATGTGTTATAAGTAAAGGAAGGATAGAGGAGTGAAGTAGAAAAGGAAGATGGAGGGAGAAAGGAGGAAAAGTGGTGTGAGATAGCGTAGGTTAAAGGATAAAGGTACTTATAATTGAAGTAAGATGGATTTAATAGCTTAGGTGAAAATAAAAGTAATATGATGTAAGCTAAGAAAGAGGTTAGGGTGTGTTATATAAATAAGGTCAAATTAAGTAATTAAGACGTACAAAAGGTAGTAGGAGGGAGTGCTAAGAGGAAGTGGGTCGTGATTGGCTGAGGAGGAGAAGGGGTGTGGTTACATGTGTATAAGGTTAGGAGTAGTGGGGTGGGTGGGAATTGGGGGTAGGGTAGGGGAGCGGAGTGAGCCCGTAGGGCGAATGGAGTGGGTAAAGCAAGAAAGCGATTAATGGCAGCAAAAAACAATCAGAGAACTACCGACTGCTGAGAGCTGCAGGTGTGAAGAGTAGGTGTGGGGGGAGGAAAAGCAAGGAAATAAAGGATGTGGAAGTGAAGTGAGATGTAGAAGTAAAGTATGAGGAGAGCAAGGATGGCCAAAAGAGGGAACAAGGTCTACTGTGGCATGCTCGGGGCAACAAGGGAGAGAGAAAAAGAAAGTAAAGGGAGATGTCCTAGTTTAGGGTGCCATCTAGTGGGCAAAGTGGGACAGTACAGTAGAGGTGAGCAGGTAGATATGGAAGATAACAGGGTTTGCGAGGGATCCTGAGGGTAGGAAGGTGCAGGAGACAACACAAAAGGAGGAAACAAAGTAACAAAGAGCAAGAGACAGTCCAAGCAGAGGGAAACAGTGAAAATAGTGAGAGGTGTAGAAGGGAGTAAGGCTGCTAGGTGGTTTGGATAGGTAATAAGGTTACATACATACAGTAGGGATAGGCAAAAATGCAGTTTTACAGGACTGTTGTAGGATGAAGAGGCAACTATTAGGCCATCTGTGAATAGAATTGCTACTCCCCCACCCTTTCTTTTGTTGCAATCATGTCTCAATATATTGCAGCCTGGAGGTGTGATTCCATTATCTTGAGTTCCAGATTTAAACCATGTTTCTGTCAAACATAGGATGTCAAATGAGTACACATCTAAGAGAGCATGGAGGTGGGCCACTTTGTTATTTAAGCTACGGATATTGAGATGTGCTATCAGTAGTGAGTTGGGGAGTTTGGTATGGGAGAGTGGGATAGAGGGATTGAGAGTATGTGAATTAGTGTTTAGAACATTGGCTGGGCTTGGATTAGGATGGATGTCTCCATCTTCTAAAGACTGTCTTTTTAGTCTAAGCAAAGGATTATGGTGTTACTGATATGATGCTGAACTTTCCTGATTATTACGGTATTGTATGTAATGTGGGCCAGTCTGTGGTACTTTGATAGAAGGTAGCTTGATGTGGATGTTGTATTTATATGATTGAGAGAGGTAGTGAGAGATTGTATGGTTGCTTGTTTATGAGGATACTGAAATTGAGAATAATTCAGATTTTTGAAGGAGGTTAGGAGATAGGCTGAGGTTAGAAAAGGTATAAGTGTGGCAATGAGAAGTATTTTGGTAGAAGTTGAGTTAGTTAATATAGGCATGATGCTGAGTTTGATTAAGGGTGCTACAAGATGGGTAAGACTAGTGTCAGTTAAAGAATAGATATGAGAGTAGGTTATATTACCGTAAGTAATGGGAGCTAATGATTGGTTTTGTGGAGGAAGGGTGTGGTGTAAAAGCTTAGGTTAGTAGAACTTTCTGATTTGTTGGTTTGGATAGAGGGAGTGTTTAAGAAGTATAAGTTTAGGAGCACTGGGGGTGGGTGAGAATTGGGGGTAGAGTAGGGGAACGGAGTGAGCCCCCAGGGCGAACAGAGTGGGTAGAACCAAGAAAGGGAAGATGAGGAGGAGCAACCAGAACCAATCAGTAACACAGATCACTTACTTTGTATCGGCGCAACTGGAACCTACAGGTAAGTGTGTGTTTGTAATTAACCAAAGGTCTGAAGCTGGTGGAAGGTAGAGCTCTCTGAAGTTAGCAGACTCTGAAAAGACCAGTCGTCAGGAGATTAAGTGAAAATAAAAGTAACTGAGAGCTAGAGAACTGTTGGGCAAAGTAAATGGGGAAATGGTAATGATTTTATGGCCTTATACTGCCACCTAGTGGCAATTGTAAGGCAATGCAACTGCTATACAGTACAAGGGATGAGAATGGGGGTTTAAGAAAGTACGAGGTAGTAGCCAGCTGGAGTGCACACCGCGCTGAAATACTATTAACAATAGAAAACTAGTCAGTTTTGTTTCCAAAAAACAACAGAGAAAATCACCTACACTTTAAATTATGTTATATTGTAGTAATTAACAAATGAACAGGAAGTGGCGTCCATCCAGGCAATGTCTCCTAGGGAGTAGTGAATATAAGATGGTTTCGGACTTTAAATTATGTTATATTGTAGTAATTAACAAAAGAGCAGGAAGTGGCATCCGTCCAGGCAATGTCTCCTAGGGAGTAGTGAATACAAGATGGTTTCCACGTGGTTGGGGAAAAACGCCTGAGTTTCAAAAGGGCTTAGCAGGGCTTTAAATTATGTTATATTGTAGTAATTAACAAATGAGCAGGAAGTGGCATCCGTCCAGGCAAGGTCTCCTAGGGAGTAGTGAATACAAGATGGTTTCCACACTGTTGGGGAAAAACGCCCAAGTTTAAAAAGGGCTTAACAGGCAACTAGCACGCCAATGGCCACACCATAAGGCAGGGGCAAAGTAAAGATGGCACTATGGGTAGCACCACTACTACATGGATTTCAAGGGAGGGTTGTCATGAACATGTTCCAAATAACTACCTACTAGCTACATTAACATGTCCCAAGTAACTACCTACCAGCTAAATGAACATGTCCTAAGTAACTCCTACCAGCTACATGAACCATGTACTAAATCAGGGTCTATATTACATTGATGAATGCTTAAATGTTCGAATCTCTAAAGGTCGACCTTTAGAGATCGAACAGTTCAGTGTTCAAAAATGTTGTTTGTCTTTTCAGCTTTTCCTGGTTGCATTCTGCGGTGATGCAGTGGTAGCTTTGTTGCCTCAAAGCAAGAGGTTCTCCTGTTCAATTCTTGGCTGGAGTGCCTTTTGTGTGGAGTCTGCATGTCCTCCCTGCAGTCGAGTGGCATTCGAAAGACATGCGTGAATGGGCATGCCTTCACTGAAGGTTGGGCATCGGGCTGGCAACTCGGCACCATAAAAATCTACTGCCAATCATTAGCAGTCCGAAGTTCTGTTGTGGCGACCCCTTCCAAAATGTAATAAAACAAACAAAAAAGTTAAATGAAAAGGCTTAACAGGGGGCAAGACCCCCTGCACCTTCCACACCCCTGCTACTTAAATATACCTAGAGATTTGAACATTTAAGAATTTGTTTATCTAATATAGACCCACTAAATCACTACATACTAGCTATTGAACATACCCAAGTAAGTCTCTACCACTACCAGCTATATGAACATGTCCAAATAAATACCTACCAGCTGTATGAACAAGTCCCAACTAACTACCTACTTGCTACATTAACACATCCCAAGTAACTACCTACCGGCTAAATGAACATGTCCCAAGTAACTACCTACCAGCTACTTGAACTATGTACTAAGTCACTACCTCCCAGCTATGAGAACATACCCAAGTAAGTACCTACCACTACCAGCTGCATGAACATGTCCAAGTAAATACCTAACAGCTACTTGAGCCATGCCATAAGTAACTACCTACCAACTACGTGAACATACCCAAGTAACTACCTACTATCTACATGAACATGTCCCAAATAACTACCTACAGCTAAAAGAACATCTCCTAAGACACTAACTACCAGCTACATGAACCTCTCCCAAGTAACTACCTACCAGTTGCATGAACCATGTCCTAAGTAACTACCTACCAGCTACATGAACATCTCCCAAGTAACTACTTAGCAGTTGCATGAACATGTTCCAAGTAACTCTCTACCAGCTACATGAACATCTCCCAAGTAACTACCTACCAGCTACACAAACATGTCCCAAGTAACTACCTACGAATTACATGACTGTGTTCCAACTAACTACCTACCAGCTACATGAACATCTCCCAAGTAACTACCTACCAGTTACACGAACATGTTTTAAAGTAACTGCCTACCAACTACATTAACATGTCCCAAGTAACTACCTACCAGCTACTTGAACCAGTTCCTAAGTACCTACCAACCAGCTACATGAATATGTCCCAGATAACTACCGATCAGCTACATGAACCATGTCCTTAGTAACTACCTTCCAGCTACATGAACATGTTCCAAGTAACTACCTATTAGCTACATGAACATGTCCCAAATGACTGCCTATATCTAAATGAATATGTCCTAAGTCACTACATACCAGCTGCATGAACATGTCCCACATAACTGCCTATATCTAAATGAATATGTCCTAAGTCACTACATACCAGCTACATGAACATGTGTGAAGTAACTGCCTACCAGCTACCTGAACCATGTCTTAAGTACATACCTACCAGCTAAGTGAACCATTTCTTAAGTACCTAGCTGCCAGCTAAGTGAACCATGTCCTAAGTACCTAGCTACCAGCTACGTGAACATACCCAAGCAACTACCTACCAGCTACATGAACATCTCCCAAGTTACTACCTACCAGGTACATGAATATGTCCCAGATAACTACCTACCAGCTACATGAATATTTCCCAGATAACTACCAGCCAGCTGCATGAACCATGTCCTTAGTAACTACCTACCAGCTATGTGAATATACCCAAGTAACTGCCAACCAGCTACATGAACACGTCCGAAATAACTACCTACATCTAAATGAATATGTCCTAAGTCACTACCTAACAGCTACACAAACATGTCCCAAGTCACTATCTACCAGCTACATGACCCATGTCCTAAATAACTACCTACAGGCGATATGAACATGTCCCAAGTAACTACCCACCTGCTATATGAACATGTCCCTACTAACTACCCAGCAGCTACACAAACATCTCCTAAGTAACTACCCACCAGCTACATGGACATGTCTCAAGTAAGTACCTACCAGCTACATGAATGTGTCCTAAGTAACCACCTACCAGCTACATGAACATGTCCAACTAAATACCTAACAGCTACATGAGCCATGTCCTATGTAACTAGCTACCAGCTACATGAACTTGCCCCAAATAACTAACTACATGTAAATGAACATGATCCAAGTCACTACCTACCAGCTACACAAACATGCCCTAAGTAACTACATACCAACTAGGAGAACATACCCAAGTAACTACCTACTATCTACATGAACATGTCCCAAATAACTACCTACTAGCTACATTAACATGTCCCAAGTAACTACCTACCAGCTAAATGAACATGTCCTAAGTAACTACATACCAGCTACATGAATCATGTACTAAGTCACTACCTACCAGCTATAACATACCTAAGTAAGTACCTACCACTACCAGCTACATGAACATGTCCAAGTAAATGCCTAACAGCTACATGAGCCATGTCCTAAGTAACTACTTACCAGCTACATGAACATGACCTAAGTAACTACCTATCATCACTATAAACATGTCTCAAATAACAACCTACAGCTAAATGTACATGTCCTAAGTCACTACCTACCAGCTGCATGAACATCTCCCAAGTAACTACCTAGCAGCTACGTGAACATGTTCTAAGTACCTGCATACCAGCTACATGAACATGTCCCAAGTAACTAATTACCAGCTAAATGAACATGTCCTAAGTCACTGCCTAATAGCTAAATGGACATGTCCCAAATAACAACCTACAAACTAGTTGAACAAGTCCCAAATAACTACCAACCCCCTACATGAACATGACCTAAATAACTACCTACCAGCTACATGAACATACCCAAGTAACTACCTATCATCTATATGAACATGTCCCAAATAACAACCTACAACTAAATGTACATGTCCTACATCACTACCTAGCAGCTACATGAACATGTTCTAAGTACCTACATACCAGCTACATGAACATGTCCCAAGTAACTAATTACCAGCTAAATGAACAAATCCTACATCACCGCCTATCAGCTTCATGGACATGTCACAGATAATGACCTACAAGCTATTTGAACAAGTCCCAAATAACTAGCTACCAGCAACATGAACATATCCCAAGAAACTACCTATTAGCTACATGAACGTTTCCCAAAAAACTACCTACCAACTACAAGAACATGCCCCAAGTATCTACCTACCAACTACATGAACAAGTCCCAAGTAACTACCTACCAGCTACATGAACATGCCCCAAGTAACTACCGACCAGTTACATGAACAAGTCCCAAGTAACTAACTACCAGCTACATGAACATTTCCCAAGTCATTCCCTATGAGCTACATGAACATGCCCCAAGTAACTACCTACCAGCTAAATGAACATTGTACTGTGATTGGTCAGTTTTTAATAATGTCATTTCTTTTAACATGCAAATTAATGTTTATTGCACCTAGCCCACATCTGATGAAGTCTTTTCAAATTAAAACGTCATATTAGTGGCGTTAATGGTTTTTTGTTGATTTGTTCGTGATTACAGTATTTACTTTTGGATTAAAGCATTTTACCTGGCTACTTTCTGTCGCTTTATTGTTTCACTGGACCTGGGCACCTTTTGTGTTTACTAGATCTATTTATATCTATCTATCTATCTATCTATATATATCTATCTATCTGCATATACATATATATATATATATATATATATATATATATATATATATATATAATATATATATATTCATATGTATCTTTCAAGAAGTCTGTCACTTTAATCATAAGTAATCTAAAAAGTTATATAATCACAGCTGATTCAATAATATTCTTCAGTATATTTTAGCAGTCATAACTTTAATAATAAGGAAAGTTTCATTAAGTATTTTTTTGATCAGTGGTATGAGTTTTCTTGAAGATTTATAAGTAATATTGGAATTTGCTGTGACATTGTATTGGAATGTGCAAGCCGGTGGTGCATTTCCATTTTTTCCATTTCTTCCACTACAGTATGATAGTGGAGTTATATATAAGTTAGGGTGGTTTGGAGGTGAAGCACCCCATGGGGATGTAGGTGTGGGGGGCTTGCCTCCATGCAAAAAACATTCTTTCTATTTATTTACTTTTTGAGTTATGCTGGTTTCTTTGAAGTGTGCCTGTTTCATTTATGTTACATCATTTATATTATATCATTTACATTTAGATATTCTGTATTTCAGATCAAATTATATATATATATATATATATATATATATATATATATATATATATATATATGTGTGTGTGTGTGTGTGTGTATGCAGATTTTTTTCATCTGCTCTGACCCCCGGATGTAGTGTTAATAACCCAGCTTTGACTATCACACCTGGCTACTGGAAAGCTAGACAGGAATTTGAATCAAGTAGCTTGTGAACATATATGTATATATATATATATATATATATATATATATATACATATATATATATATATATATATATATATATATATATATATATATATATATATATATATGTATATATATATATATATATATATATATATATATATACATATATACAGCTTTGACTATCACACCTGGCTACTGGAAAGCTAGACAGGAAGACTGTCTCCTGTATGAGGCCTGTTGGCATTTCTTGGTGCATGAAATAATAGAACCCTAAATGGAGCACACATAGCATACTAGAACAGATTGGATGAACTGTCTGCTTTAGAATCTCTGGACCAAGAGATATCTTAGAGCTTGTTAATAAATGCTGGTCTTGATGATGGCTGAACATGACCCATACCACAACATAACCCACAATGTACATGCTGCCGTAATGATTAAGGTCCACTTGAAATTGGGCTCCTTTCAGGGAAATATGCAGTACTTGGGATTCCAGGAAGACAGAAAACAAGGGTGACTGGTGAATTAGAAGGCTTGATGATCAGAGGGATGAGAACCAGAATGTTAGAGGGATAGATAGAAACATACCTATATACATACATGCATACATAAGTACATAGATGCATGCAGATAGAAACTGATGTTTTACTTAAACATTTAGATTTAGAAATCAATGTTTTAGCCTGGAATCACATTCAGAGATAATCATAAAGATTTTATTTTACTCCACTGTTATCCAGGTAAGCTTAGCTGTATTAATCCCTCTTTCCACTGATGACCCAGAAGCATCAAACACTCTGGATAAATGACTTCCTCAGTACACCACAGTGTGTAAGTGATGTCTGCAGACATCAAATCTGAGATTACAGGATGCAATGTCTTTGCAGTTTACAGCCTTAATCTCCTTTTGATCTTCTACTGGGTTAAAAGCATACATTAGGGGAGAATGAAAAAAAAACAGCTCACACCTGGCCACTGGAAAGCTGGGAAGGAAGTTAAATCAAGTAGCCTGTGGCCATCTCTCTCTCTCTCTCTCTTTCTCTATCTATCTCTCTCTCTCTCTCTCTCTCTCTATATGTCAGACTTTAGTAAATTAAAGTTAGAACAGAGAGCTCTAATTTATCTTACAGTGAACTTGGAATGAAGGGACTGTTGAAGAAAATTGTTGAGAAGGAAGGAATCAAAAAGTAAAAGTATGCATTGATGAAATTAAACTAAATAGGATGTAGGGATTAATAGGTGGGTGTATGGCAAGTAAGTTGTAAAATGGTAAAAAGTAGGAGGTTAGTACAAAACAGAAAAAATGTAAAGGTAAAGAAATGAAATATAATAATCTGAATGGGAAGAAAACAGTGACTAAAGCAGGTTACAGAAAAAAATAGGCTGCCACTGTAAGGACTGTGGAACATCAAGGCAAATATAAGTTTAATTTCCATTTTTTCTTCTTTGTTCAGCATCCCACAATTTGTTGAATGATGCAAACAAACAAATCACCAATTCTGTGAACTCTGAAGATGAAGACATTAAGTTTTTAGTACCTACATTAATGATTACCCACTAATATTCCCTGTATCATTCAGGCACTCAGGTAAATAAAACTAGTAGATGTTTGCCTACAAATTCAAGGAAAGTGACATACGTGTGAATGCAGAAACTGATAAACGTACTTAAATAGGTGCACCTAAAATAATCTAAACAGCATAATATCAGCAGCCAAAATATCAATAGAAAAATATCTAAACACAAAATATTGATAAAATCTAACCACATCCAAAACTAATGTTTTTGTAAGGGGGCAAACCCCCTGTACCCCACCATACTCCATGTTAATTATATGTACCAACTCTGAGATTGCACAACAGTTGGGAATGAACATAAATGCTTTCCTAGTATAAATTAGGATTTGTGAGAGAGTGTGCTCACAAGTTTGCCAGACACCATAATACTCTGAATACTTGCATGTTAGAGAGCTGGTGTCAGACCCCAGAATGCGCTCCCAGTGTTGCTGCTAGAAGTGCACCTCCTGTGTGCCAGATTGTCAGCCATTTAATGGTGCAACATCAGTTCTCTGCTACCCAAAGGAAATCTCAGGACTCAGGACCTTTGTGGAAGGACATAGAAGGAGAAGGAGGCTCAGGCCAAAGTCTGGGTTTGCATTCCTTACTATCTCCTAATAATGTAGCACTGAACCAGGAGGATCAAGTAAAGCACCCTTCTGAGTCGTGCTTGTCACAGCACTAAGTACTTCCTACAGTCTTCATTCCCTTATTGATGATGTAGGACAGCCCCAATACCCTTAATGATGATGTAAGAGTCAAGTTTCTGCAGTGCCTGCACTGAAGCACTCATACATTTGACAATGCTTTGCATTTGCTCTGTAGAAAACATTGAAGATGTATGCATTTTAGACACTGAATTCAAGAACGTTCTTATTATGAACATTACGATCAAAATCCGAACTGTGTAAGTAACACAAAAAAGAAAAGAAATGGGGAATGCACGGGCTTTATACACTCTTGCAGTCCAGTGAATAATGCTATTGTATGAATCAATAAGAGGCATGCATGCTCCAAGCACAGAAGCTGGAGAAAATTCTGAATTATGCCAAAACTGACATTATCAGAAGAGGAAATGCCAATAGTTTCCTATTTCAGACAGCCTTTACAGTCAGAATCTAACCACACTCTTTAAGCAGTAACTTACTGGTGATTTGTGGACTGGTTTGGTTATAACCAGGCTCATACGAATATAAGGCCCTAGGCAAAAAGGGATAACTTATTGTCTTATACTAGAGTACTGTTTGCATTCAAGGTTCTCCACAGACATCAGTGACCTCAACTTTCCTGTTTACTGCCTCAGTGTCTCCATCTGGGGACTTTAGATCCACAAGCATGCAGCAGCTGGAAGCTCCTACAGCAAAATTAAATCAAGGGAAAAAAGTCTATTAAATACAAGGCCCAGTGTTAGGAAATACATCACATGGGAACATTGAGAAAGTCAGCACATTAAGTATGCGATAAAGCAATACTGCCCGACAGTGGTCATGCATATCTTTTATTGAACTGTTAGCCATGAATGATATCTTGCACTTGTCTTGGAGTCTTTTCAGCCATGGGCCAAGCAACAAGCGAAGCATACAAGCATTTAGTAGAGTTAAGCAACTAACATATAAGTACATGTACAAACTAGAAACATTTAACAGGAATATTCTGCAAAGGCCTGGCTTATACAGAGTTGCACTGTAAAGACCAAAACAAGTTAATCAGACATTACAACAGGCAGTAGGTGAGTGTGCAGTGAAAGTATTTTCAGTACAAAATATGAGAAGCATTATTTACAAATTTATAGCTTTGCAAATACAGCAATTATACCAGTCTTAAGTAGACTAAAGTTGGAATGGAGAGATCTACGTGAATGTATGTGGAATAACATTTGTCAGACATCTCATTAATAAAAGAACAGGTGTAAGATTTTTGAGGTATTCCAGAAGCTGGGAATGGGGTTCCAACTGACAGGTTCTCCACAATATATATACAAACTCTGAGATCACACAGTAGCAGTAAAAGGGCATATTCCCTTTCCCACCACAATAGTGATCTCACACTATCACCATCTATCAGATGTTCTGCCAAATCATCTATTGTCAACAGAACAGCTGTTGAACAAATGTCAAAGCAATCTGTATGAAAGAACCCATATGTTTATATGGGACCCTATCAGATTATCGAAGTTTCAAAACTTCAAACATCATATGTCGGAGACCATATGATCAAAGTTTTGAAACTTTGAAAATAAAATAAAAATAAATAATGTTTTTTACATTTTTTCAGAGGGCAAGCCCCACTGAACCCCCACACCCCCTGCTAATTAAATATACCAACTCCAACATCACACTACAGTGAGAAAAACAGTAAATTCCCCATTATGTGTTGTACGGCAAGAGCTCCAATCAAAACGTTCGAAGTTTCAAAACTTCGATCATATGGTCTCGACCATATGATGTCCAAAGTTTTCAAACTTTGATAATCTGATAGGAACCATTTATAGATATACATATATACATATACATATACACATGCATACATAGATATTAAAACTATATGTAGAGAGATATGTACATATATAAAATATATATATAGATATATAAATATATGAAATATGTGTGTGTGTGTGTGTGTGTGTGTGTGTGTGTGTGTGTGTGTGTATACACACACACACACACACACACACACACACACACACACACACATATATATATATATATTATATGCACACACACACACATATATCTATATCTATATATATATATATATATATCATACACTGCTCATATGTAAACACTCACATATACATACACATACATAACCATACACAAACAGAAGGTACATTTGCACTTTTCACCATCTACCATAGAAAGAATTACAAGTATAATATACCTTTGCCATCTAAACATCATTTTCCTAGCTTGCATCTGTCTTGTCTGAAACCTCAGCGCATACCTGGCAAGTAAGTCACTGACACTGTGAATAATACATTTAACAGATAATAATTATGGAACATGATTAACTCTGATCATTATTCCTAAAGCTTGATCATGCTAAATAATTTAATATGAGCTTCAGTCTACATTCAGGAAATCCATTTATTTAATTGTAATTAGTCCACCTTATAGCAAGCAGTTTAGAATGTGCATCCTTTTCAGTGTACTTTTTAACATCTGTAACTATTTATATGCTAAGACATATTAATCTGTCCATAGTTACTCATATCTATAAATGTCTTTGTAAATATTATTGTGTAACACTGCTATCACAAGGCCCAGTAGTAGCTCTTGTGAATGTGTTTCTAATCCTTTTTAGTAAGTATACATTATTATCTGCCCTTTATTTTTCTCATCAGCTTGTTATGACTCTAACATTAGCTGTCTGACATTTTTAAAATTTGAGCATTTCTGATTATTTGTACTGCACTGATATGTTTGGGAGCTGTTTTTCTTTAGGTCCCTCCGAAAACTCACTACAAACAAAAATACAAAATAAATACAGGTTTCACGGTAGTAAGGGCATTTCTTTCAAGGGTCTATATCATATGAGCGAATCGTACAAATTGCGAACGCTCATAATATCGAACATACCAGACGTCGAACTTCCTATCCACACACCCCCCCACTAAATATATATTCCAACTCTGAGATTGCACTACAGTGAGGAAAGGGCAAATATCCCATTCTACACTGTACCATGATCTCAGAAAAAGCACTTTGAGGTCCCGTACATTCGATATATGAGCATTTGCAATTTGTGCGATTCGCTCATATGATATAGACCCTTCTTTCAACTGCACTTTACATATAAATTCATCTACACTCAAAATGAAAAGGTCATATGCCTCCTTCTGTATTAAGCTCTCCCAGCCATACATTTGCCAGCTGAAGTGCTTATTAATTGACTTAACAATGTATGTATTGTGAAGGACAGTAGCGTGCAGATATACAATCACAGATTCATTGTTATATCAAGGCTATTTAGTCTAATGACCATTTACACCCTGCCAGTACCTCCTTCAGACCATCCCTCCTTTTCTCCAGGAGAACCATATTAGTCAATTCTAGAGTAAATTTGTGGATACCCATCTAGTCATCCAGGTTATGTTTAAAGGAAGATAGCAAGTCACATTGCTTAACATGCAAGGGGAGTCTACTTCAGAGGTTTAGAGGGTGTTGATTTATAGACCTGTCCCTCCACTATGTTTTATTTATCTGTTCATTTGTTCTAGTATCGGCAGAGCCACTGGACTTGCAGTGATACAGGAGGTCCAACACCACCAGTTCTACACACTAAGCAAGATGGACATCTCCCATCAAAAGCATATAAGACACGGAATAAACAGATAGTGTTACTGTGTGGAATGCCATTACAAATCAGTAGTGATGTCAGAAAGGATCAGGTTGGAGTATTTAGGTGTTACTTAGGGCAGGGACATGGAGTTAACCTTTAAACAGAAGCATGGAAGACTTGTAAATGTGCAAACCATAATTTCATAAGTTTAAAGTTTCCTGTTTAATTTCTCTAAGTCTTTCAGGTTTCTAATACTATGACAAGAATGGACCCCATTCCTAAGTCAGGGTATGACTAAAGTTCATGAAATTAGTATTATTTCAGTCTTTGATGTTAGCCAAAAGTGCTTTTCACAACACCCGCAATGTGCCCAGAACTGATTCCTTCTGTAATTCATATGGCGTTAACATGTATTGGTAGCATATCTAAATAAGGCTGTAAATTCCTTTTTATTAGACCTGTTGCTTCTACTACTATTGAAACTGTCTGGATATGTTTGTTCCACATTGCTCTAATTTCTAACTTCAAATATTGGTATTTTATGACTCTGTGCCTCTCTGTATGTAAGACATTGTAATCACTGTGTGTAGCAATGTCAATGATCAATGCTACTTTTGTCTTTTTTTCATGGATTACTACATCTGTTTGTCCTTGCATCTATTTCTGTTGGTAATAGGTGATCAATCCCATGTAATATAAACTTAATTATTATTTACAATGCTTTATGGTTGATGTTTCTAATGCTTATTAACTACTTTAATACTGTAGCATTCACACAATCCCCAATACAATAGTCTTGTCATATTACTGTGCCTTTTGGTTTACAGGCCCTCTTCCATGAGTGTATCATGCCCAGCAACAAGATGGGCAACTGTTTTCAGTTCTTTTTTGCAGAAATTACAGTCTTGTAAGTAAACTTACCATAACAGTAGATGTTCAGATGATCACTGCTGCAGTAGCCTTAGCTATATGGGTTACATTCTGCCAATGGTATAACAGTTGGCCAGCTTCCAAAGCTTCAGGGCACCTCCCACACCATCTGGTATCTCAAGCTGAGCCCTTCAGAGCTTCCTTGCCAACAATGAATGGAAGGCTGAGCCTTAAAAGAACAATGTTAGGAAGAACAATAAAACAAATAACTACACCCAGGCATAAAAGACCCACCAAAAAAAAAACAAGGGGAATGGAGGGAGGGAGCGGCTACTGCAGCAGTAATCATTCAAACATCTACTGTTATGGTAAGTTTACTTACACAAATGTACTATGTTCATCATAGTGATCACTGCTACAGTAGCCTTAGCTACATGTGTAGATTATCCTAGCTTGCTACATCTGGCAGATGGAAGGAGAAGAGTTCATCAGCTCCTGGAGAAGGCTCCTTGAAAAGCCTGATCTAGACCTAGAGAAGGAATATAGCTTATTGTGCTTTGTAAAAGTATGTACAGAGGACCAAGTTAAAGATTCTAGAATACTTCTAGAATCCAACCCATTTCCAAAAATCAATAAATGAAATTAAGGCCCTGGTAGACTGAGCTTTGACCATGCCTGGAATAGGTTTGTTGTCCTGAGTATAACAAAAGGTAATATCCTGAGACTGACAGGAAGGAAAATGGAGAGATGGATAGTCTGGCTTAATGTAAACTCAGATGCCACTTTAGACATAAAGGAAGGATTCATTCTCAAAGAAACCCTGTTACTGTGGAAAATGAGATAGGCATGACTAATCATAAGCACTTGCAAGGCCAGAGCAATCAATAAAACTATTTTCCATGTTATAAACCTGAAGTCAGACAGGTTAACTGGTTCCAATGGAGCAAGTGTTAGCTTCTCTAACACAAAATTAAGATCTCAAGAAGGTGCTGCCAGTTTTCTTGGAAGTCTCTTATGAAAAAACCCTTTCAAAAACATTTTGGCATGAGAGTGCATTGAAAGTATAGTGTCCATGGGCAGACATGTTAAAATGGCTGAAAAATTAACCTTGATAGAGAAATAAGAAAGGCCATAAAATAGTAACTCGCACAAATATTTTAAACATAGAAAACAAATATCCATGAATGGGTGCTAGTTATGTTGTTGGTACCAACTAGAAAACCTCCATTTGCTAATATACAATTTTTCTAGTAGCAGGCTTTCTTGTCTCAATTAGTACCTACTGGACATCATCAGTTAACAGGTACCTAAAGGAAATTAAAGCTGCATCATCCAGGCAGTCAGTTGAAGATAATTATTGTTGGATTGTGTCAAACACCCCTGTTCTTGTGTGAGTAGATCCAGTCTGTGAGGAAGCTTGTAGTAATTGCCCCTAGCCATTTTCAAAACAAGGGAGAACCATGGTTGCCTAGGCCAGAAGGAAGTCACCACAATGATCTTTGGAAGTACCATGGATATCAGTGGAAAGGATGGAAAAGCATACAGGAACATTCCTTCCCAATGAAAAGAAAATGCATCTATCTTCCAGGCCTTCTTGCATGGAGTCCGGAAGCAGAATATTGCTAACTGATTGTTCAAATAGGAGGCAAAGAGGTCTGATTGAGGAGCTCCCCACTGATGGAGCAAATCTTGGAATTCCTCTGATCTAGTTTCCATTCATGAGGGTCTGCCATTATCCTGCTCAGCTTGTCTACCACACAGTTTTGCTCTGACAGAATTCAGGATGTCTGCGTCGAGCGAGATTGTGCTATGAAGCTATATCCCAACCTAATATGATTAGTCTGCAGAGGGGTTATGACCTGGTTCCCCCTTGCTTCTTGATGTAACACATAACTGTGGTATTGTCTGTAGCAACCTGAAGTAGGCCTGAGAACCAAAATGATTCAGATAGTTAAGTGCTTTGATCAGGGATAATCTGTCCCTGGCATTTCACACACCTTGTACATTTATCCCTCCTGAAACTGCAACCAAATCAAAGTCCAAGGTGTCTATAGTGACAGACTAGTTTGGAACAATTGGGGACAACAGGAGACCTGTATTTATGGATATCTGTCATCTGTACCAAGTGACTTCCTTTCTGATAAGCCCCAGTGTTGGGATCTGAAAAGACAAGGGAATTTGATACTGGTACCAAAGAAACTTCAGGTACCAATGTATCTTTCTTATGTGGAGTCTTGCCATGTGGATTCATGAGAATCAAAGATGCCATGAGACCCAAAATCCTGAAGTATTCCTAGCAGTGACCAATGTCTGATTGGAAAACCCTAGAAACAGGTCTGGATAAAGATCTATTCCTAAACATTGTTATTACAATATCCTGGATCAATTTTACATTCTCCTTCCAGGGGTACAAACATCCTTGACCTTGTACTCACAAACATGGAGTGCAATGTTCCTTACCCAATGTAATATCTTCACTCATCAGATCTGACTATAAGGCAGTATTACTTAAAATAAAAATTAAATCCAGGGATCCAGCAAAAACAAAAATCTTTAGAAACTATTTCAAGGCTAACCCCTCTCTACCAAACAACCGCATGGCTAAATTGCAAGCACCCCCAAACCAGCAAATACCAAAGAATACGCTGAGCTATTTACAGAATATCTGCTTGGCCATGTTGATAGCTGTATAGGCTGAGCTGTGCTGACTCATATTAAGAATAAGACAAACTCAAAAGACAAGCCACCCTTGTAAAATCACACTATCAATCGGATGTACAACAACAACAAAAAATCTTGGCCAAGCATAGGAGGAACAAAGCCATACATACTAAAAGCCCCCTGACCAATCTATACAGGCAGCTAACAGGGTCAATTAATACTGCAAAGACTACATTTGAAGAAAAAAATAGCTGCTCAGGCAAATGACAGCCACAAAGCTTTCTACAGCTATGTCTATAACCTCAGAGGAAATACACAACAATACACAAAACTTATTGTAAATGGCATCACTCACACTGACCTGGAGGCCATTGCCAACCTTTTGGTTGACAGCTTCAGCTCAAATTTCTACTCCCCCCCCCCCCCCGATAGTCCAAAGGAAATACCACATAACCCAATCCTCCTAACCATTACTAGAGAACAGGTCATTAATGCACTTTCCAAGGCTAAAAACACTGCATCGATGGGCCCAGATAACATCCCAGGATATTTAATAAATAACATATCTCTTTAATCCACTTGAATCACTTTTCAACTGAAACCTTCAGTCAGGTTTTGTGCCCAAGGAATGGAAGATGGCTACAGTCATTCCCCTGCACACAGGAGGTCCAACCACTGATCCTTGTAACTAGAGGCCCATATGTCTTACCAGCCTCATATGTAAGGCTATGGAAAGAATCATCAAGGACATAATAACTGAGGACATAGGTAACCTACAAATGCTGGACCCATCACAGTTCGGCTTTGTTACAGGAAGGTCATGCCTACTAAATCTGGTGGATTATTTAAGAAGATCACCAAATCATTGGCTAAAGGTAAGCCTGTGCACACAGCTTACCTCGATCTGTCCATGGCTTTTGATACAACAGCCCACTCAGGCATTATAGACAAGCTCAATAATTTAGGTATAAACCCCCTTATCACCCACTGGATAGCCAATTGGCTCACTTAAAGGGCCCAGAAGGTCCAAATAGGTGAAGTCACCTCCACCAAGAGGCCAGTCACTAGTGGAGTCCCCCAGGGCTCGATATTGGGCCCACTCCTTTTTGGCATCTATTTCCCTGAGATGGAAGCAAATGCTGAAGGCTTATGGCTGACTAAGTCTGCAGATGATTGCAAGCTGGGGGTTATCATCAGGTCCCCTGCAGACACTAGCATTCTTCAAAAAGATCTATCTCTGACTAATAAATGGTGTCAAAGCAATGGTCTTAAACTCAATTCTAAGAAATGCATAATTGTGCCCTTTGGGAAATCAACCATCCCAGTTAATTACCATGTTGATAATACACCCCTAAGAATCACTCAGTGGTCAGGGATCTGAGTATGCACATAGACATCAGCCTTACCTTCGACCACCATGTGGCCACTGTGGTGAGGAAATCCTTTTATGTTGTACAACTTATGACAAAGGGCATGACATATAGGTCCAAAGAACACTATCCCACTGTACTCCACCCTTATCAGACCAATCATAGAGTACAATACCCCCTTTGGTATGTACCTGACCAGGCATATGCAGCAACTAGAGTGACCTCAAAGGCTCATTACAAAAAGAATACAAGTAGTAACAAACCTGCCTTATGCAGAATGCCTTAAAGTCCTTTCCCTCTGCTCAGTCTCCTATATATTGCTGAGGGGTGATCTGTGCCTGGCTTACAAGGCATCTGCAAACCCTCACATATGAGTCCCCTACATATTTGTAAGTCAGAGAGTACCAGAAATACAAGGTCTAGGGACCTGAATTTTGTCTGTGACATAAACAGAATATGCTGGAGAGACAGATATGTGTCCCAGAGACTGCCTCCCCTATGGAACCAGCTTCCCATCCATGTAAAGATGAGTTCATCTATTACTCAGTTTAAACACAGCTTAGACAAATGAATGGGAGATAGGAAATTTAAACTGGGCCTGGTACCTATGTCCTTTAAGGACTGAGGTAGCTTATAGATGCCTTACCCTCAATTTCCTATTTGGGTGCAGGATCATTATTCTTTCAGGAAAACTGGGTTAGGCTTAAAAAGCCCCCTTTGGGTCATTAGCCTAGTTACAGTTTACAAATCTATGAATTATGGCATCTAGTTGTCATCCCACAAACACAATCCTATGAGAAGAAGTCAAGAAAGATTTCTGAATGTACTTCTGAAATTCCAGCTTGTGTAAGAGATCTGTCGCCCAAGAGAGGGATTCCTGACACTTTGAAAAAGACTGCAAAAAGAAGCAGGTAATCTAAATATGGAAAAATATAGATACCCTGAGCCTGCAATGAGCTATAACTGGAGCTAGACATTTTATGGGCACTTTTTGTGCAGTGGATAATCCAAAGGGTAAGGCAGAGAAGTGATAATTTAGTCCACACACACAAAACCTTAAGAAACACCTGAAGTCTGAATGAATAGGAATGTGATGGTAAGCATCTTTTAAAATTAATATTACAAGAAAACTTATATGAGGAAGAAGAGGTAACAGGTTGTGAAATTACATCAGTTTGAAGCTGAGCACTATGACAAAAGGTTTAGGAAAGAAAGGTCCAGAACTGGCCCCATGGATTTTCTTACTTTGAAACAAAAAATCCTTTAATAAAACCCCTTTCCCACTAGGGACAGTTTCTATCACTCCATGGGGGGACATGCATGTGCTGAAGGACAGGTGAGAAAAAGAGTCTGGTCTGGAGGACAAGGAATTATCACCCTGGAAAGGAGGAATTTCCTCCCACTGCCATCTGTAACCTTGATGAATGACCTTCAGAACCCATTTGAAACTCTGTTCCTAAGAGAAAAGTGGAGATTCAGAGTTTCTGGAAGAAAAAAAGAAAGGGAGTCTGCCAGAGTGGGAGGGGGAACAAAGTCTCTTAAACAGTCATTCTGACTTATTTGACTGTCCTTTCGTTTGGAAGTTTCCAGAAGTCTTCTTGGAACCCCCTTGCAATTTCTTCTTCAACAAGTATTTACCTGTATTAACATAACTGGATGAGGAGTTAGGAGAATACCTTGGAAATCTTGGAAACGAGGGCTGAAAATCTTAAGAAATTCCCTGAATTAGATTACCCCTTTCATCACACTTTTTGATCACCTCTGCAGCAGAAGGGCCAAAAACTAAACCTCTATCCAAAGGAGTATTTAAAACCACATTTTAATATCATCTGGGAGTTCTAAGAACTGAGTCATGGCAAACATCCTTAAAACAGTATCATTGGCCATAGCCCTTGAAAGAGTATCAACAGAGTCATACACACACTGTATGCAATGAGTAATGACTTGAACAATTGAAGAAATTAAACTATTTAAAGCAGATTTTCCTCACAAGAAGAAACTGCAGATAAAGCATTCCTCATATGTCCAGAATTAGTCAGATCAACCCTTAACATGTCAGTCTGCAATTAAAAATTCTGAAAAGCAAACTTGTAGAAGCATGCACCTTTTTCCCATACTTACAAGTAATCTCCCTACTGCTGCGGTGGTGCAGCGGTAGCATTGTTGCCTCACAGCAAGAGGTTCTCCCATTCGATTCTCGGCTGGAGTGCTGGGAGTGCCTTCTGTGTGGAGTCTGCATGTCCTCCCCGCAGTTGCGTGGTGTTTGAAAGACATGCGTAAGGGCGTGCCTTTGTTGAAGGTTGGACATCGAGCTGGCACCTCGGCGTTCGTGAAAATCTACTGCCAATCATTAGCGGACCGGAGTTCCACTGTGGCAACCCCTAACCGGGAAAAGCCGAAAGACAAAACAACAACAACTGATAATCTTCCCATCTTTAACAGAAAGAGTAGGATTGGAATTAGCTACGTATTTAAAAGCAGAGAGAATAAGTAAAGCTATAGCTGCTGGATCAGGTTTGGGAAGACTTTATAAAAACATAAAACACTGAGGAACTGTTTACATCCGATCTGCCTTTTTAGGAGCAGCTAGCTGACTGTCAGAAAAATTGCAGGCAGTAACACACACATTCTCCAAAGCTGACAGAATTGGAGGAATGGATGCAGGTTCTGGAAATTCCTTCTGTAACAACTCTTAGTATTTTCTGAGGGACTGAGAAACCTCAGTGTTCTCCCACTGAAAACACTGGCACATAGTCCCAGACAAAAAAGCACCCCCCCGACGAGTCAGAAACTGAGCTCTCCTCATATTCTGAATCAGCAATCTGAAGAAAAAAACATGTAACTGTCTCTTTCTGTCCTTCTGTCTAGATTCAGAGTCAAGAATCTCTTCAGGACAGGAGGTATCCTTACAAGAAGGATCAATAGCCTGAATTAAAACCTGAGCCAGACCCAGCAAACTACTCCTGTCTAAGGAAATTTGAGTGGGAATAGATACATGCTTAGTTTTCGGCTTCTTTTTGACAAAAAAAAGGGGCCAACGGTGTTATTATTGGCAGAAGAAGCTTCCCCAGGGATGTGCATAACATTCTGACAGAACAAAAAAGTCTTCCCTGTTCCCTCCCACAGGACCAATAAGAGTGTCTGTCTCTTGCCCACTGATGAAACCCCAACAGCCACAGAGGATGTGTTTAGGCCCCGGTCCATAGCGCTGGTATAAAAGATGAGTGGTCCGAGGTACAACTAATGGCCACAGTAGTCACCCACCTGCAGCCGAGTCAAATTGCTAGCCTGTTGTGATAGCAAAGGCTGTTTGCTTAACTTTTTTTTGTGTCTGGAAGAAGTAATGACTATGGAGCCAACAGATTCCACCATGGTCAAGCTAAAAATGGTGCTCTTTCCCAGAGTAAACAAGCAGCAAATGCCGGTAAAAACAAAATGTCTTTAAACTTCACTTTGTCAAAGACAAACACAGTTGAAAGCATTTTTGAATACTATGCAATCCCCACAATGGCAAATAAACACAATTTCTCCAGAGTAAAAAATGATTTTCATTTACTTTAAACAACTTTTAAACGGGCTGGAAAAACAGAGCACTCTCATTTAAAAGTACACTACAGTCTCATGACAGTCCATTTAAACACAAATTCCTTGCTTTAAAATAACTTTCCTGAAGAGGAAGGCATTAATAATAAAAAAAAATCTTGAATGGAAGTTTTCTTTTTCCCAAATGAAGCTTATCTGCCCAGCAAAGGAACATTATTAGCTGACCTTCGAACCTCAAAATCATTAGAGGAGTGTATTATTCGATGGCAGTAAAGCCCTGACTACCTTACAAGAAGGATCAATAGCCAGACTTGTCTTTTACTCAGCTGAACTCAAGCAGCCAGACAGTTTAGGCACATGGAAGGTTCCCTGATGCTTTGGAATCTAGCCGGGTGTTATATCCTTGGCTGAATATAATCCATATAGCTAAGGCTACTGCAGCAGTGGCTGATATGATAAAGATTTTGCATCTGTCTGTTTATCCCATACGTACAATGGACTTTCTAAACCAACATGTATGAAGTCTACTATCCTGGGCTACCATTATTAACCTTTCATCTTTGGGTTTCAATTCACCTCTCCTTAACCATCCTTGTGTCAGTCTGATCAACATGCGGTTTTTTTTTCCAAGAGATCTCTTTACTTGCCACAATTTGTGTGCCTTTTCCACATTTCTTTACTTCTTATCTTATCTTTCTCTTCATATTCTTTACTTTCTTTCTCTTCATATTCTTTACTTTGTTTTTGGCACATTCAGCTGCTAATTTTTGTTCACTTCTGGTTTGATTTGCATTCCCGCTTGACACTGAAATACTTTTACTAAATTAAGCAGAGAAGTCATCTTAGACTTTTTCTTCTAATGCTTTAAAACTTTCACTATGTTTGGATCTGGTGAGGTCAGCAGATATGTATGCAGTGCCACAGCTGCAGATGTATACATGTAATCGTTTTCAAGGAGGCCCATACCTCCTTCAGAAAGAGGAATATATATCTAGGTATGGATTGATTTTTATGGGTCTATATTATATTCTCGAAAGCCAACAATATCGAAGCTGATATTGTCGACACAAGAATAGTGAAAGTGCACAACATCGAACGTGTAAATGGAAATCACTGTAAGAGGAGATTTCAATTTACTGCAATGTAGTGCGGTCTCGGAGTTAGTATAATTAAGTGGCAGGGGCGTGGGGGGTGCAGGTGGGCTTGCCCTCCTGCTTAAACCTTTAGGGTACTTTTTTTTTTGTTGTTGTTGTTTTTATAAGTTCGATGTTTGAAGACATCAACCATATGGTGTTCAATGTTTTCAACCATCGATCTTATAATATAGACCCGATTTTTATATATTATTTGGTAAGCATGATGCATTTTTTTGTTTTCCTGTTCAACTGATCTACTACTTCTTGGGGCCAGTCAGTCACCCCAAAACAGTAAGTTAGAACAGTAATGAACAAATTGCTTTATAACTTGGACTTTATTCCTAGATTTCAAAGCAGTTTTTAATATTACTTTTAGTCTTCTAAAGTATTCCTCACTGATTTTTATTTGTATTTCTTTGTGCTTTATTGCCAATCCTTTATCATTTCCTAACTATTTATACACCCCCTCCTGTACAAGTTTCTTTATATCACATTCCTATACCAGACTGATATTTTCCTGGTGCTGCAGCTTTCCTGCTTTAAATGTTGCTTTTGCAAATTTATCAATATTAAAATTGCATTCTAATATCATCTGAGAAAGTGTTAAACATTTGCAGTTGTTTCAAGTCCTCTTCTGAAGAGCTATACAGTTTTAAGTCATCCACAAAAAGTAGATGAGAAGTATTTAAACAAGGTTGTTTCTGGGAGCCAGACTGTAGCCATGATCTGATCTGTTTAGTAAACAACTTAATAGGTAAAGGGCTAGAGAAAACAGCAGCAGTGGCAGAGGGTCACCCTGAAATATGCCCATTTGAATGTTTATCCCTTAGATAATAATTTGCTCTTTGTCATGACTTAACTGCAAAGTAGTTTGCCATTGTTTCGTGGTCACTGTAATGCAATTGATCAACGTATAGAGCAGGGGTGTCCAACCTTTTCAGTTGCAAGGGCCGCATTGAGTCAACAGAATTGGTCTGGGGGCCGCATGTAAAATATATCATGTAGACGGCAAGTTAGGACCAAAAAAAAAAAAAAAAAGATCTCTCACGTTGAAGAGCAAAAAAAAAAAAAAAAAGGTCTTTAATACAGAAAGTGTCTCCATATTTTGTGTTTTTTGACAATGGGGGAAGATAAGCAAAGAAAATATCCTACAAAATAAATACATTACTCACCACTGACATTCACCAAGTAATTACAAAGGGAGTAATTAATCCCAAAACTTGAATATTGCCTTCCCTTAACAGTCTTCTGTTCAGCCCTAAACAAGATATGTAGAATGATGTTGTGACGTCTTAGAAACCCTGAATTTCAACTGCATTCCACTTTGATATATAAATTATTATATTTAAACTTATGTCCACAATATGGAAAAAAGAAACTCTGAATCAACTTATAACCATCCCTTGAAGTGAAAATGAGGCTGTGTCACTTTCCCAGCCCTGATCTATTTTATCTGCTAATAAAAATGTCTCCTTTTATAACTCCATCCATGCTGAAATTACAATAATCCTGCAAATTGTGTTCACTTGTATATATCGAGGTACACAATTTTGCCACTCGTACTTCCTTCTAGCATGCAAATAATGTTTACATAACATTGCAAAGTAACAATATCAATCCTTTTCATATTCACTGTTATTTTAACTGCATATCCTCACTTAATGTTATACTGTTGTGTTTTTCACTAACATTTTATCTTTTTCTCAGTTAAAACTTTCAACTGTGCACCAATAATTTTACTTACTCTGCAAACACCCCCAGCTTTTGATAAGGTTAGGTCAGTTTATCTTACTAAGTAGGCACTTTTTTCATTATTTCTTATATACAAATTATTCTGTATCTTATTATGGAATCATACAGCTCATTAAATTCCTAGATTTTTTTAGCTCTGTTCTTCAGCTGTGCAACACAAGCATCTATACTAGTTCTATAAATCATAGTGCAGTGCTTTGCTGATAGAAGTGTCTACCTACCATCAATGATGTCCTCACTGTGAACCTGAAAGAAAGCTATAGGTAGGGCGGATTTAGCTTATGGTCGCTGGGTTAGCTCTTTATATTCACCTGCTATACAAATGGTCATTAAGAAGGCTATGTGTGTCTAGATTAGATCCATGATTATCAGCTCTAACATTTTTATTTGCAGACACAACAATAAATTATTTCTTTCTGTAGTTATTTATTTGGTAAACAGGTAGGTGGTGGATAAAATTACCCTTTTCACACACAACCCAGTCTCCAATGAAGTAGTAGTAAAAAGATAAAAAAAAAACAATATATACAAAGAGAAACTAATTTACATAAATAGATACCAGAAGCTTGCAGACCATTAAGTCAAAGTATTGGGCCCTGGAGTGTAATGGGGTTAGCCAGTAAAGCACATGTGTTTGTAACATCATATTTACACATAGACTAACACTAACACTTCAATGATATTTACAGCAGAGCATATGTAAGATCATTAGCTTCCTGTTTCTAATTATTAATCACAGTTTTATTCAGTTGTACAAGATTAAGTTTTGTTCTTATGCATTGTTATTCAATATTCTGAATGCAGATACAACTGATATTATTAAGTAAGTATTGTTTCAATTTAACTTTGAAGCCTTTCAGTGTTGTTGTTTCCTTACCCCCCTTAGAGGATGATTCCATGTGCTGTGCTCTGGTTAAAGAATTCTCTTTCACCTATGGTTAATTAAAAGAGTGGCCTGACCAAAGTAAAGTCATATTGTGACTACCCCTTGTTGAATTTTATTTGTTCCCTAATATTGTTCTTTTTGGGGTTGCATTTTGGTGCTAAATAACCATGTAGCGGCCTATTTCTATACTGTCTGCTGCAGAAAATGTTTTAAATTTAGTGTCACAATGTGGCTGTGTGCATCAGACAGGAGTGTAAGTTTCCACATTTTATTTTCAGCTTTTTTTTAGTTTGTGTGTGTTAAGCTGGAATTAACTGTTACCAGAGGTAGATCATATTCAGCTTTGTGGATAAGAGTGTTTCTATGGCCCAACATAGACTTAAAAATAGATGACAGTTTGTAAGATAGTTTTAGGTGTGCAAGGATTTTAATGACTACAGTAAAGATTACTACAACATACTTAGCTTACCTGGTGTCTGTGTAAAATGACAAATCCTCTCTCTCTCTCTCTCTCTCTCTCTCTCTCAGCTTTTCTTGGTAGCAATGGTCTCATCTTCCTTCAGCTCTTCTTTGCAGCGAATACATCTACCGTAAACGAATGGAAGTGTATTTTTCATCGCAACAGCTACAGGGGCCTTAAGTCAGCTCTTCCTTGCCGCAAATACATCTATCGGCGCGAAAAGTAATGGGAGGGTGCTTTGGCGCATGCGCACACCAGGGAAAGGTCGCAAGCATTTAAAAAAAACGGAAAAAAAGTAAAACTTTAATTTAAGGGTTGCGGGCCGCATGGAAGAGGTCTGAGGGCCGCATGCGGCCCGCGGGCCGCGGGTTGGACACTACTGGTCTATATTATATTCTCGAAAGGCGACAATATCGAAGCTGATATTGTCGACACAAGAATAGTGAAAGCGCACAACATCGAACGTGTAAATGGAAATCACTGTAAGAGGAGATTTCAATTTACTGCAATGTAGTGCGGTCTCGGAGTTAGTATAATTAAGTGGCAGGGGCGTGGGGGGTGCAGGTGGGCTTGCCCTCCTGCTTAAACCTTTAGGGTACTTTTTTTTTTGTTGTTATTGTTTTTATAAGTTCGATGTTTGAAGACATCGACCATATGGTGTTCAATGTTTTCAACCATCGATCTTATAATATAGACTCGATTTTTATATATTATTTGGTAAGCATGATGCATTTTTTTGTTTTCCTGTTCAACTGATCTACTACTTCTTGGGGCCAGTCAGTCACCCCAAAACAGTAAGTTAGAACAGTAATGAACAAATTGCTTTATAACTTGGACTTTATTCCTAGATTTCAAAGCAGTTTTTAATATTACTTTTAGTCTTCTAAAGTATTCCTCACTGATTTTTATTTGTATTTCTTCGTGCTTTATTGCCAATCCTTTATCATTTCCTAACTATTTATACACCCCCTCCTGCACAAGTTTCTTTATATCACATTCCTATACCAGACTGATATTTTCCTGGTGCTGCAGCTTTCCTGCTTTAAATGTTGCTTTTGCAAATTTATCAATATTAAAATTGCATTCTAATATCATCTGAGAAAGTGTTAAACATTTGCAGTTGTTTCAAGTCCTCTTCTGAAGAGCTATACAGTTTTAAGTCATCCACAAAAAGTAGATGAGAAGTATTTAAACAAGGTTGTTTCTGGGAGCCAGACTGTAGCCATGATCTGATCTGTTTAGTAAACAACTTAATAGGTAAAGGGCTAGAGAAAACAGCAGCAGTGGCAGAGGGTCACCCTGAAATATGCCCATTTGAATGTTTATCCCTTAGATAATAATTTGCTCTTTGTCATGACTTAACTGCAAAGTAGTTTGCCATTGTTTCGTGGTCACTGTAATGCAATTGATCAACGTATAGAGTATCTTATACATCTGTAAGCACTCCTTTATCCATGTATGAGAGATGCTGCTAAATGCTTTTTCATAATCTATCCACACTAAACTTAGATTTGTCCCCTTTTTACAGTTTTCTATTGTGGTTTTGTTTAGCAACAAATGATCCTTTGTTCCGTGTGACTTACCTTTTTATTCTTTTCTGCTATTGCCATAATTGAATTTTTATTCTAAATGACTATAAACTCTGTCTGCAACAAGTTCCAGTATATAGTCTGCATATCATCGGAATGTAAGTTACTGGTCTATACTTTTTAGTAGGGCTTGCAAGTTTACTCTTAAGTATCAATTTCCTTGTTGTTAACCAGGTTAGAGTCCATTTGGGATGTGCGTACAAGTAATTCTTACTCAGGGCTAAATCTTTGTGAAAAGATGTTAATATTCTTAGATAAAAGTTAGGCACTGCATCTGTGCCTGGCACTTCACAATTAGAAGTTTTCCTTAATTTTATTTCACTCTCTCTGGCATGAAACAGATATACATCAATGTTTTTCCCTAAATAACATTTTCCAGACAAGAAACACCCAAATGAATAACTAAGGCAAAATAATGGAGCGCAGTGATCACAGTCCCATATCTGGAAAAATACAAATCAGTTAAGCACTACTACAGTGTGAAACCCAACCTTAACAAATGTTAAGCACCCTCTGTTTAACTTGATAAGGATGGGTCTTAATGCTAAGCAGTCAAATATGCCAGTACTAACCAGCAAAGACAGTGGCAGAATAAAAACCAGATTTGTTTCAGCCTGCTGTCCTTACTGGTAATATGTCCCTGACATCCTGTGATAAACCTAGAAAGTAGCTAGAATAACAGGGTTTGTGTTCACCTGCATTTGCTGAAGGATATGAAGTCGGAAACTCAAAATTATGCCATTGTTTTGTGAATTCAGTCCTCAGAAATCTGTCCGAAAACCACGGATGTTATGAGGAACAGACCAAACATACATGCAAAATTGTGGACATTCTGCAAAAATCCTGACAGTTGATAGCAATAATAAGGTGATTGTAAACATACCAGAATGTGTCTTCCTTTCAGTGCTCGCTAAGTGTTTTATGGCTTTGAAAGCCCGTAAAACACTTAGCATTTTTCTTCCTGTAACTAGCAGTACTTGGAGCATACAAAGCTCCATGGACTACAAAGAATTATGATCAGGTCTGTGATCATAACTTTTAATTATTTGTTCTTGACATGGATGTCAAGATTCACCTCTTGAACTTCATTCTCAAGCTTGTTTCCTGCCTTTCCTGTAACTTGTCTAGTCCAGATACAGATTTGCTGTATCCAGGACTGTTTGTAAGCTTCTGAGCCCCCAAGACTTTCTGTGTTGGAGGGAAGCCTTCTAGCTTAATTTTGTTTCTTAGAACTAGCTAGTTTTTAGTTTCAGCACTCAAATCTGTTTCTTTGAGCTCAGCACTTGTTCAGAACTCATTGTAAGCACTAAATAAGCAACAAATTACTACATCACTCAACTTTCCTCACTTGTCTAGAGGAAAACAGTTTTTAGTACTTAATAAATAAGCACCTATCCAAGCATCTCTAAGGGTCAGCTCCCAGGGTTTTCTCCTATTTACCTGATAAATCTGGGCATCTTGGGACAATGCAGCAATTGTCTCATGTACACAGACAACCCTCTCCTCCTACCACCCAACACTACAACCTGTGAGAGATGCACTTATATAGCCAAACTGGAAGCAAAGCTCTCTTCACCCAAGACTGGACTAGACAGTCAAGAGGAGAAGGTAAACACTTGCACCACACCACACTCATCACATATTCCCTCAAAACCTGCACCACCAAAACACACACATAGAAACACAAAACACACACCTACATTTGTGGAGGCTCTCAATAAAAATCTACCCAAGCAACAGGGACCTCCAAAGCAGAAATGCAACCAACATCCACCTCCCAACACAACCCAAATGACACATAGCCCACAAACTCAGTGTGCCAATCAGCCACAGCCCATGAGGCATAACAACGTACCCAACACTCTAGTCATAGGTGACTCTATAGTCAGGCACACTGATGCTCCACTCACCAGGCTAAACAAGGCAAAAGATACTGTCAGCTGCCTGTTGGGTGCCAGGATCCGCCAGATAATGCATGCACTCATGCAATTGGGTCACTCCACAACAAGTACAAATATGACTCTGTCATTGTCCATGTTGGTGTGAATGACCTGAGATGTACCTCCCTGTACTACATGAAAAGAGACATGGAAGAGCTGTCTGATCTTGTAGCCCGGGCAGGTATGACCCTAGCCCTGAGTAGCATCCTGCCATCACCCAGAATGATACCACAGTACAAGGACAAAATGATTGACTTCAACAATTGGCTAAGCTTCTGGTGTCATTCTAAGGGGATCCAGTATCTATCTGCCTGGGATGACATGATCGACAAACCACGATGCTTTGCCAGAGATGGCCTGCACCTGTTGCCCTTGGGATTCTGGATACTGGTTAAGGCTCTTGCCACCCCTATAGTGCCTTTTTTAGGCAAGGTTCAAATGTCAAATTCACCACTGTAACAGGTACAAACAAGCAAAATCTGAGGGTAATGCTACTCAATGCTAGAAGTCTAAACTTCAAAATGCACTCACTCGAGGCACTCCTTAAAATGGAGAACATCGACATCTGTGCAGTGACAGAGACCTGGTTCAAGGCTCCAGAGAGCACCCCTGCATTACCAGGCTATAATTCATACCACACCTTTCGGCCACCTAACCTGGACCAAAACACTAAAGGTGGAGGCGTGTCCATATTCATTAAGGATATCCACACCTCCAAGCTAGTTGCTCAGCATAATACATTCAAGATTATCCAAGTGCAATTAACTCTGGGCAAGACTGCAATCCAAATTGTAGCTTGCTACAGATCCCCACCATGCTCCAGGATTCCCACTCCTCATTTCTTGATACACTGGAAAATATTAGGGTACAACCTAACACCCTAATAATGGGCGATTTCAACTACCCCACCATTAACTGGGAAAACTATTCATGTACCAACTCTTGTGCTCAATGTTTTCTGGAATTCTTAAATTCCAGTGCCTTGGATCAACTTATCCACATCCCCACCAGGGGCAGCAATATCCTAGACCTGGTCATTACCAACATGGGCAACCAGTGTTCCACACCAGAGGTAAATTCCTCATTGGTCAGGTCCGACCACAAGCTAATCACCCTAGACATCCACATCCCACCCCACTCGCCATTAGGGAAACCACCGTAAAAAAAATTCTCCAAAGCCAACTTCACGCTTCTTAAGACAGAAGTGGCAAACTTCACGACACCCATGCTGACGGACAATAGAGGTACGACTGCTGAATCCTATACAAATGCACTTTATAAGCACTTACACAAATGCATGGATCGTGCAATCCCTAAAAGAACCAACATGTTATCCTCCAAAAAAAAGAAGCCAATCTGGTGGCCCCCTGCCATAAACAAACTATACAACAGAAGAAAGAAACTGTTGCAGAAAAGATTAAAATCCCACGATTGGAGGAACTCCCTGGTCAGCCTCAGTAAGAAGCTGAGACCCCTCATAAAATCCTCCAAAGCTAGATACAAAAAACAAAATCGCCACTGATTCTAAAGACAACCACAAAGCATTCTATAGCTATGTCAAGAATCTCAATGGCAACACTCAGATCTGCTCTGCGTTACAGCACAATGGCACTAAATATACAGAACCAACTGATATTGCCAACATCCTGGCAGATAGGTTCACTGCTAACTTTACCCCTCTCTCACCCCCTAAAGGGCCCATCTCTATACCGGAAGAATGCAAAGTTCCTGTAATCATGGCTGCACAGGTAAAAAACACACTCTCCAAAGCCAAGAACACAGCATCCATGGGACCTGACAACATCCCAGGCTGCGTTCTACATGAACTACAGAACGAACTGGCACCCTACGTAAGTACCATGTTCAATCATAGCCTCACCTCAGGCTATGTGCTCACTGAATGGCACACAGCAATGGTTATCCCACTCCACAAAGGGGGAGCCATGACAGACCCCGGGAACTACCGCCCCATTAACCTGACGAGCCTGGTCTGCAAGGCTATGGAACGTATCATCATGGAACTTATAAACAATGACATTGGTAATCTCCATACTCTGGACCCTACCTAGTTCGGGTTTGTAAAAGGCAGATCATGTCTCCTAAACCTGACAGACTTCTTTGAAGCGGTCACCAAAGCCATAGATGAGGGTAAGGTGGTTCACACAGCCTATCTAGATCTCGCCAAGGCTTTCAACACCATCCCCCACTCTGGAATTATAGATAAACTCACTAAACTAGGTATAAATCCCTATGTCACAAGATGGGTTGCCAACTGGCTCACTGACAGAACCCACACTGTGAAAGTAGAAGACTCTAAATCCAGCTTCAGACCTGTGACAAGTGGAGTACCACAGGTTTCAGTCCTGGGTCCTCTCCTGTTTGGTATCTACTTCTCTGAAGTACAGGCTAACACCAGAAGGTCTTTGGCTAACAAAGTTTGCAGATGACTGCAAACTAGGAGCCATAATCAAAACTCATAATGATGTGGACATCCTACAAAAGGGCCTCACTGAGACAGATGCCTGGTGTCAAAGTCATGGCCTCAAGCTCAATGCCAAAAAGTGCATTGTCATCCCTTTTGGTAAAAACTCTGTACCCATGAACTACCACATAGGCGGTAGTCTACTTAACACTGAAAGCATGATAAGAGACCTTGGGACACAGGTGGACAGTAGTCTCTCCTTTGATAATCACATCACAACAGTAGTCAGGAAATCCTTCTACGTGGCACACCTCATCACAAAAGGTTTCTCATCCAGGAAAAAAGAGGTCATTGTTCCCCTCTACTCATCACTCATTAGACCCATTATAGAGTACAACACCCCTTTTGGCATGTACCTCACAAGACATCTACAACAACTATAAAGGCCGCAGAAATACCTCACAAAGAGGATTACCAGCCTCAAACAGATGCCCTACGCAGACCATCTCAAAAAACTCCAGCTTTACTCCGTCGCATATCGCCTACTCAGAGGCGATCTCTGCCTAACATACAAAGCTATGTCAAACCCAGAGCTGTTGTACATGCTCCACCTAAAGAAATCCCAATCCCCCCGAGCTACACGCTCTGGGGACCTAAACCTTGTCACTACAATAAACAGAACATGCTGGAGGGATAGATTCTTGTCCCAGAGACTTCCCATACTCTGTAACAAACTACCTATCTATATCAAACAAAGCTCCTCATTAACACTCTTCAAGAAAAATCTTGATGATTGGATGGGAGATAGGAAATTCACCCCGGGGATCACTTCTGTGGCTCTGTTCGACAGGGGTACAGGAAAATAATTTTCCAGGGTGGTAAAAGCCAGGGTACCATTTGGTTAGGCTTATATAGGCCCTAGGTCCAATAGCCTAGTACCTACCTATAACCCTATGAACCTATGAATTTCTTGGCATCTATGTGTTGAACACATAATAAGCATGTTATGATTGGCAACCCACTCATACTCCTCTGTATTGTGGCATTCCATTTAACTGATGATGCTATTACTTTGTTTTGGACCAGGTGAATGGCGTGAAAATTAATATATGTTGGAAAGGAGGGGTAGCAGAACAGCATTAACACTGTCGTATGAAAGATGGGAGGGCAGATAACATCAGTGTAAAGCTCTCCTAAAGAACATTATCCAATCTATTTAAAGATAGAAGCGACATTAGAGTAATGTAATTCAGAACTTCCTTACATTTATTTTAAAATAAAATGCAAATCTCCGTAATTTTCCAATGTAAATAAAATACAAATAATACAGTATTTGTTATTAACATGGCAAATATTTATTGAAAACATTCTAACAGCAGATTTGCAAATTAGATTATTTAGTTTAGAAATTTTGTCTGAATCTGTCTGTATTTCTATGAACTGCTGATATTTACAGATGTTTCTGAAACAGATCAGAACTCTGTAACACAACATTATATCAAAGTTCCTTCTGGGGCTGTTCAGCAAACATTTATTGGTTACTGTGGGTGTTGTATAAATTATGGTGATGTGCTGACATCTGCTGGACACTGCAGATAATGCAGGTACAACTTTCAAAAGATGCCACAGTTTTCTTCAGAATGCGATCTCAACAAGATACCTCTTAGTTTTGAGTTATTTTAAATAAAAACAAACTACTTTCTGTTACTTGCGGTCCTGCTTTTGTAATTTGGTGTAACCCAGCTATATGCAATACTTGAAAGGATCTGTTGCTCTTCTGGAAAGAGCAATGTAATGTTTATCACAGCATTGAAGAAAGCACCAGTTATTTGAATAGGAGACGGACTAATCCTGACAATCACAATCATACATTGGAATCATATGCTACAGCTAAAAGAATTTATTAATTTTACTTCAGCTATGAATGACTGTGTGTTGACGAGGAAGCTTAAATTTCTATGTACAAGTGAAGTGAGCAGGTAAAATGATGTGCTTACTTTATGGGAAGCAAAACATACCAATGCTATGTTACCTTGGTATCAAAATATAAAGCAAACATAGTCACCACACATACATTAACTAGCAGAGTAAACAACCTGGTGATGATCTTCAGAGGTACAGGGATCTGAATCCTGAATACAAAAATGAGAAAATAGGCAAGGAGGGGGTCAAACTGGGTAAGAGTGTCAGCTGCAAATAGCAAGGTAATGCAATAATAATAGTAATAATACTAATACTATTACTAATACTAATAATAATAACTCTAAGTATCAAAGGTGGTACAGTACAGTGTAGTGAGAACATGTGAAGTGTTGGAATCAAACTGTGACATTTTCACAAGAGATTTGTTTAATAAAATGAATACAAACAGTACCAGATTACATTTGATTATTTTTACAAGAGAAAGTTTCAATAAATGAAGCAGAAAAATATAGAATGCCTCTTTAGATATTTTAGAACATTGACGAACCAGGATATACAGTCTCACAGTGGAAGAGAAAGGGGAGTTTAAAAATTAGGAGAAATAAAAAATATATCAAAGTAACACATCAAATCGCATAGCATTTATCTATTTATTTAGCAATAAGATAATTTCTTTGGTCAGACGTTATTCTTTCTGTGCCTTACACAATCCAATACTGTGACAGAAGCATTATAAATGTATTTATTATTTAGGTACTTTTCCGTTAATGGGGCAGCAGGGGAAATGAGTGGCTGATGTCAAGAAACTGTACCATATTAATTTATAAGTCCAGCACCTCATTGGTGATGACCAGTTTTAACGAAACACCTTCACCTCTTAATGGTAAATATTATTCTTTTTGCCAGGTTGCCTACTGTGACCTTGTCTATGTTGCTGGTGAAGTGTATTTTGCATGGCATAAGGCGGCTTGGTTGCTTACTTGCTTTTCGTTTTACTGATAGGGTTGTGAAAATGGCTATTTGCGTTTATAGTTAAAGGCTTTTCAGGTTTTTTTCTGCGTGGAGTTTTGTCTTGCTGGATTTATGCTTGGGTTTAGGAACAGTAGGCTGTGTGAGATGTGTTGTTGTAACGTTGCAAGGATTTGCCAGAGGTTACTACAGCGGCTCTCAGCAACGTTTAAAACTACAGGTTTATGACTTTTCCACACTCATAGTGTACCTCATTGCATCTTGGTATTTTGTTGTGTAAGGTGATTAACACCACTAGAATCTAAAGTGTTTTAAAATGAAGCCCCTTTTTCAGGGCCTGCCATGTTACTGAGAGAAGAGAGAAATTAGTAGCTCATTTAAAGTCCCTTTTGAAATGAGTGGTTTGGACCATTGTATTTTAAGTACCTTAGTGGGCCAGCAGACATGAGAGCAAATGAAGCATTCCTTTAGGACAGATTATTTGGGTACTTTTCCATTAACATTTTTTTCCATTAACAGGGCAGCAGAGGACTGTGCGGTTGCTGTGTACACACAGTTTATATATTCTAGGTTGTTCACTTTTTCTGTAAGATAATTTATGTAGATGGATAGTACTGCAAATTCTATTTTTTATTCTGCAAAAATGTCTACAGTTGAGAGGTATGAGGGCGGGTATGCAGCTGCTATCACGCTTGTTAAAATAGTACGTTATTTAAGTTCCAAAAAGACTTTTTTCGAACAATAAAAATTGGTAGAATTTGCGGTACTACCCATGTACATAAATTACATTACAGAAAAAGTGAACAACCTAGAATATATAAACTGTGTATACATATCAACTGCTCATTTCCCCTGCTGTCCCGTTAACAGAAAAGTACCATTATTTATTTATTTGACATTTGTTAACCGGGTTAGTCCATCTGAGGCAATGGCACGTTTTCAGTGGAGACACGAGGAGAAAAGCTCCAGCATTACAGTAAAGAACACCAAGATAACATCATTAGGCCGTATACAAAAAAATGGAGAAAAGCTACACATTACTAAAACAAGAAGTTACAAACTAGGCAAAAATACAGAAACTACGGGAGCAGGTACAAAAATTATGTTGAGAAAAGCTCCAGCATTGCCAAAACGTAAAGTTCCATACTAGACAATAAGACAGAAACTAAGAGGGCAAGTATTTGACATTAAAAAGGCTACATAAGTATAAATAATAGGTGAAAGTATTAACAATAAACATGTATCTTTCCCCTGGTATCATATCCTTGGTGTTGAAATTCATCAACAGATTAATTATTATGTTCGAAGTTATGGAAGAGATATGGAAAGTAAGAGGGAGTAGACGTAGAAATCTAAGGAGGAAAGTAATGTAATAAACGTTACATACACAGTCACTGAGGTCTAATATTCTGCAGGAGTGTAGTATACATCCAAGGACAGTACACTAACAATCCAGGTAAAAAGGAACATAAATATAAGCCAGTGGAAGATGTAAATGGCCTATCAAATTCATCCCACTTTTGCAGCTAGTCCTTTTACAGTTAAAATATGCAATTCTTACATTTCTTAGTAAGCTGAGTCAATATGTCCAGTCTGCAGAGGGTGCCTACTTAGGACAGATGAACAATTAGCCTAGGATTCCATGACATTTTTCACTTCCATCTTTAAATCCCAACTCTACATCTCAAGTCAGATCCCATAAAGATTATTCTAGAACTGGCTAGGTCAGTAAATTTATTTGCATCTTCCAGTTCTTCCACCTAGATCCATTCCATGCCTGTCTGCTCAACTCCCTTAGCCATCCGAATGCATTGTTAGAAAAAATATTGATTTACAAATTTTACAATAGTTATGTGAATTAATATACTTGTACAGCTTTATTTGAATCATAAGGTTTAAATGTTTTAATGTAGACAATATTGTAAATAATGTTATTTTTGTTTTAAGTGTGATTGTTTGTTCTTCTTTTTGATGTTAATATAATAACAGAGATAAAACAAGTGGAACTGGGATCTTTAGAAAAGGCTAGGAGCAAATTGCATAGAAAAAATGGAAGTTGTGGGAACAATACATACAAGGAAGGAATGAGGTTTGAAAGAAGGTAGAATCTGAGCTATGTAATGTCTGACTGTCAATGACTGGGTACATTATAAGTGATGTATAATGTTTGCTTCCAACTAAGATTAAGTCAATATAGCTCAGTTTCATTTATATAAATGTATGATTGCCTATGTCATAAGTGATAATTTAATAAAAATCTTTCTTGTTTAAAAAAATGTTAATAATGTTAAATATGAATAAAAATCTTTAAGACATTTAAACTTGACCATGGGGTCAACACTTTTGTTGCATCATTGTTGATCAGTCTCTTCGTCTGGAAGGTATGGTAGTATACAATTGTAAAACTAGCTCCTGTCTCCTCTGGAAGATACACTGAGGGTATGTACTAGATTATAAATTACAAATGTTCAGAGTGATATAGGTATTGTCAGACCTCAACATCTGCAATATTAGTCATACTATTTCCTTTAAGTGTGTAGATGATTATCTGACTTTTGGTGCCACTGTAACAAGAGTTATACTTTAATGTATGCATGTGTTTGTATATTTAGTTTTATTTTTAACCAAAGCAGACTTCTAAAGGAGTGACCCATCTGTAAGTGTAGCCTAGTAAACATAACCAGAAATCAGTAAGATATTAAACCCATATGTGCATATGACTATAACAACAGAAAGACATAGAGTTTGGATGTTGGTATTTAGCCCTCTGCATCTTTATCTTTCCTCTTTCATACTCTCTTCTTTCTGTCCAATTTTATTCTTAAATGCTTCTCTAGATCTGCATTAAAGTATCCTTCCAGAAATGCCTTTTAGATTCCTGTTAACCTCACTGTGAAGTAATATTTCTTAGTGTAAGCCTTTATTTCCACCACCACCCCCATCATTTCCACCTGTCCTCCAGCTTCAGTTCACTAACACCAGCCTTTGTTTGATAATGTTATGCATCCTCATTATACATGCACATACGGTTTAACTCAGTTTATAGAAACCTGTTATTAGAACACAGCTCCAAGAAAGGATGTAATACAATTATACAAGCTGTTGAACTACATTTCACAAAAATACAGCTATTCAAACTCAAAACAATAACATACAAAATAAAATGTTATGCAGGAGAATAGCTCTCCAGCAGCCCCTAATTTGAGGCTGTACCTCCCTGTATAGACACACACACACACACACACACACACACACACACACACACACACACACACACACACACACATGCACTCTCTCTCTCTCTCTATTTTCATACCAAGGCAATACCAGAATGGAATAAGGGCAACATTGTTTCTTATCAGAATGCCTGTTTTGCCCCTCTGTCTCCAATGTGCAGCAACTTATAGCCTCTTCCCATACTGGAGATTTTGTATGAGCTGTCTGCCTCAAGAAATATGCAAAATAACTACAATTAATTAAAATGTTAGTGGTTTACTTTTTTACACCATGCAGTTTTCAATATGTTTGTGTATTGCTAAGCAGCAGATATGCTACATATTAAACAACAGGAGGTACTTTAAAGAAAATTGTTAGATCATTACTTAGTACCTACTGATTTATTTATAACAAGCGTTGTTCTTTATGTACTGTCAATTGCCGTAGTTGATGTCATTCTTTGTTATCTAACACAACATTGTCTTCTTAAAGAAAATAATAAAAGCTAATAGTAGTTTTAGTTAAGCAACCAGCATATAATGGAAATGTATTATTTGAGTAAATCAGTATTTTGTTGAAACAGTTCTGTAGTAAGAAATTCCCAGAAGCACAAATCAATTAAATAAAAGAGTAAAGAAGACACACAGCCAAACCAATTAGTAGAAAATTTCAAGAAAATCATAGCCATATTAAGGGTTTTCACTGTGTGATTCCTTAAAACCTGTTATAAAAGAAGATAAAGAGTTATATGTAAATGACCCCTTAAGGACATCAGGTGTTTCAGATATATGGCAGTTACGAATATGCATGATATTTTTTTTTTTTTTAAATCTGTTTACAGACAAATTCAGACCAATGAAGCCAAACCCCACTAACTGTGGACCTATTTTAACCTTCTTATGACTTCATCAACATTGCACATGGGCTATTTAGCTAAATTTTCGAAACACAAGGTTATTAAACCCAGGTGATGTCCATAACCATTAAGGTGTCTGCAAAATATCCCATCTAACAACTAAATAAAAGAGTAAAGAGGACACATAGCCAAATGAATTAGTAAAAAGTTACAAGAAAATCCTAGCCAAGTGGGAGTTTTCACTGTGTGATTCCTTAAAATCTCCTGTAAAAGAGGATAATGGGATATATGCAAATGACCTCAATTGAAACCCTGTGTACTAAAGGTTAGCCAAACCAGTCCACTTATGCTGTGCTGATGAAGTCATAAGAAGAATGAAACATGCATATCCACAGATAGTGGGGTTTGCCTTTATTGGCCTGAATTTGTCCATTAACAGACTTAAAAAGAAAAAAGTCATAGGCATTCAGAACTGCCATATAGCTGAAACACCTGATGTCCTTAAGGGGTCATTTTCATATATCCTATTATCCTCTTTTACAAGTGGTTTTAAGGACTCACACAGTGAAAACTCTAGCTTGGCTAGAATGTTCTTGTAATCTTTTACTAAGACATACTGTACAAATCAAGAAAATTAACTAGAATCTACGCACATGCAATTCACAAACCAAAGAACAAGTTGTCATGGCCTGACCAGCCTTCGAACTTTATACTTCTATAAATTTATGCAATAAAATTGTAAGACACATATACTCTTTATGTTACTAACTCCTCTTGAAAAGCTGTTCCATTATTCCCCCACCCACTCGATTAATTAATTCAGACATTTATTTCTCCAAAACTTTCTTTCTAGTCATCGTTTGGTTACACTCTGTTTTATACCACAGACTTATCTTTTAAGCCTTTAAAAGTGAAAAGTATAGCCTTTTTAAATGATTTTTGTATAATAATGTATAGTTCTTTTTGAAAAGCTTTAAATTGTTTTCTGCAAAAAAATGTTAGTTTTGTTGTGTTTTCTATGTGTAGGTTTGACAGAATTATTCCAGATACGTTTGAATCAAAAAGTTTGTATTCCACAGATAAGGAGTTAATTTTTCATAGTGGATCTTAACTTGAGAAGAAATATGTAACAAAATTGTAAAGTTTATATGAAATATGAGAGGCAGTACTGATACAGCTATCTGCCGACCTACACCATTAATAAATACTAACTTATAATATAGAAATCATAGGAAATGCAAAGCTATTTGACTAGAGGCCATACACTTCCTGCCAATAACAACCCTTTGGTTCTACTGCCCTTTTCAGGTAGGCCAAGGCCTGTAAATCCCAGGTGAATTTTAGAGTATTCATCCAATTGTCTGAGGTATGTTTGAAGGTCGACAGGGAATAACACTGCTTGATGTGCAAGGGGAGCCTAGTGCAGAGCAAGGTGAGGTGATGTGTGATAAACCTACCCCTCCATTTAATTCTCTTTATTTCCTAATCATATTTTGTCTTCTAGTATTAGCTGTACTGTCTGACTTATCAAAGAAAATGGAGGTCATGGAAGTAAAATCCCAGAGGGCATGATAAACAAGGCAGACATGTCCTGTCAAGAGTCTATATGATATGGAGCATAGGGACAGGGATTTTAGACTCTCCTTATAGTGAAGATTTCTGCGGCTAGAGATAATTTTTGTTAGGAGTCTCTGAGGTTTTTCTAGTATTTTTGATATTTGTAATGAGATGCATGCCAGTAGGGGCATTATATTCTGCAATAGGTCTAACCACAGCAGAGTATAGGTAAGGATAATTTCCCAGGCTTTGCAAGAGGCACTTTTGGCAAATAGTTGTGAGATATAAGACTTTTCTAACTATGGTTGCTATATGATGATAAACGGAGAGGGAACAATTGAAACGTGCCCAAGTCTCTGATCACTGTCTCCCTAAATAATGGAGTGTTATTGATGCAACATGTTGCAAGAAATTGCTTTTAAAGATATTACATTGCATTGTTTGATATTTAGTTTCAGCTCTTTTATGGTACATCAAGGGTTTACTCATGTAAATTCCATTTTGAGGGTATTAGCATCATTTGTTGATTTAAGCCGCGGTGGTGCAGCAGTAGCATTGTTACCTCACAGCAAAAGGTTTGCCCGTTCGATTCTCGGCTGGAGTGTGGGAAGTGCCTTCTGTGTGGAGTCTGCATGTCCTCTCCACGGTTGGTTGGCATTCGAAAAACATGCGTAAATGGGCTTGCCTTAGTTGAAGGTTGGACGTCAAGCTGGCACCTCGGCGTTCGTGTAAATCTACTGCCAATCATTAGCGGACCGGAGTTTTGATGTGGCGACCACTAACCTGGAAAATTCGAAAGATAAACAAGTATCATTGGTTGATTTAACAACTACCCCAGTTTACCATGGGCAAACCTCATTAACCAGAGATCTTTGTTGTCAGTTTTAAGGTCAGAGAAATAAATGCCAAACTGGAGGTAACTCCTAACAGCAAGCCCTGTGGGACACCACTGATCACCTTTTCCCTCACTCATGATGCACCATCACCTCTGACAACTTGTGTTCTGTCCTTGAGCCAGTCTGCAATCCATCTTACCACACAGGGATCAATAGTTAAGGCCATTAGCTTACTTACAATTCTGTCATCTGGTATGGTATTGAATATATCACCACCTTGGATCCCGGGAACTACCGCCACATCAGTCTGACTAGCCTGATCTGCAAGGCCATCGAATGTATTATCATGGAACTTATAAACAAAGACATTGGCAACCTTCAAACACTGAACCCCACCCAGTTTGGGTTCATGAAGGGCCGATCTTGTCTCCTGAACCTGACAGGCTTCTTTGAATCAGTCTCCAGAGCAGTTGATGAGGGTAAGGCGGTCTGTACAGCCTTTCTGGACCTCGCCAAGGCCTTTGACACCATCCCCCACTCTGAAATCATAGATAGACTTACTAAGCTGTGCATTAATCCCTACGTTACTCGATGGGTTGCCAACTGGCTTACTGACAGAACTCACACTGTAAAAGTAGCCGACTACAAATCCATCTCCAGACAAGTGACAAGTGGAGTACCTCAGGGTTCAGTCCTGGGACCGCTCTTGTTTGGCATCTACCTCTCTGAAGTACAGGCCAACACTAAGGGACTCTGGCTAACAAAGTTTGCAGATGACTGGAAACTGGGAGCCATTATTGAATCCCCAAATGATGTGGCTACTCTACAAAAGGGCCTTACAGAAACAGATGCTTGGTGTCAGAGCCATGGGCTCAAGCTCAATGCCAAGAAATGTATAGTTATCCCCTTTGGGAAAAAACATGTACCCATGAATTACCACATAGGTGGCAGTACACTAAACACCGAAAGTGTGATAAGAGACTTAGGGACACAGGTGGACAGTGGTCTCACCTTCAATAACCACATCGCCACAACAGTCAGGAAATCCTTCTATGTGGCCCACCTAATCACTAAGGGCTTTTCATCCAGAAAAAGGAGGCCATTGTCCCACTGTACTCATCCCTCATTAGACCCATTATAGAATATAATGCCCCATTTGGTATGTACCTCTCAAGACATCTGTAACAACTGGAAAGGCCACAGAAATACCTCACTAAAAGAATCACAGGCCTAAAACAGATGCCCTATGCTGACCGCCTTAAAAAACTCCAGGTATATCTTGTCACATATCGTCTACTCAGAGGCGATCTCTGCTTAACATACAAGGCCATATCAAACCCAGAGCTGTTGGACATGCTACACTTCCAGAGTCCCCAGAGCAACATGCTCCAGGGATATAAACCTTGTCATCACAATAAACAAAACATGCTGGAGGGATAGGTTCCTGGCCCAGAGACTCCCCAGACTCTGGAATAGATTGCCCATACATGTCAAGCAGAGCGCCTCTTTGGCCCTCTTCTGAAGGAACCTTGACAACTGGATGGGGTAAAGGAAATTCATCCCAGGGATCATGTCAGTCGCCCTACTAGACAGGGGTCCAGGGAAGTAAATAGTGTGGGAAGAAATAGCCAGGGAATTGTTATGGCTAGGCTTGTATAGGCCCTAGGGCCGATAGCCTAGTACCAGCCTATGAACCTATGAACCTATATTGGCCAGATCCAAGTAGATGGCATGAACAGTGTGACCACTGTCCACTGCCTGTATAACCTTTTCAAAGAAGCTCACAATATTGAGCAGGCATGATCTGCCCTTCACAAAACCAGATTACAGTGGGTTGAGCCTGATCAAATTTTTAATACCATGATCAAACGTCTGTTTTCAAGAAGCATTCCTGTTTGCAGGTCTACTTTACCCCCCTGCATATTTTTAAAGGTTTGTCCCTATTTTCATGCTTGATTTATCCCTTCATACAATTTTTTTGAATCTCCCTAATTATACATGATTCTTGAAGCTGTCTAGTACACAGAAAACCACACTATATGGCCACCATACCAGTGACACCAATAACTTAAAGAAATATGGCACACATCTTACCTCTCCCTTTTTCAGAAGCAAAAATAAATGACCTAGCATTTCAAGACACTGAAATCATGGACTGCTACCATGTCAATAAATTCTCCATACAGGAGATGGGCAAGAAGTGTGTGTGTGTGTGTGTGTGTGTGTGTGTGTGTGTGTGTGTGTGTGTGTGTGTGTGTGTGTGTGTGTGTGCATATGTATGTGTGTGTGTGTGTGTGTGTGTGTGTGTGTGTGTGTGTGTGTGTGTGTGTGTGTGTGTGTGTGTGTGTGTGTGTGTGTGTGTGCTGGTTCCCACAATACTGATTTCCTATCCAGAACTGATAATGTTCATCATTAGACTACCGTGGCAGGAGCCTATGCTATATGGGACATATCCTGCCAAGGATCAGATGTCTGCCCAGCTTCCAAAACTCTAGGGCTCCTATCATGATGCTGTACGACCATTGGAGTTTTAGGGTGTGCCAGTATAAAAAACAGTGTATATGCATCAAAACTCAAAACTTTATTGCCATCAAAGCAACAAGTGAGTCTCATTTGCCGCTCCGAATTCATAGGTTCAGCAGTCGGCTAGTTTTTGCAAAGTGGGTGGAAAACTACTCCATTGGGGACTCCCTTCTATTTTTTTGTGAAAAGTGTATATTTATTGTGAGAATTTCTGTCTGGTGTCTGGAAGAAAGGAAAAATATTCATGTAGGCAACAAATACCACAAAAAGATCACCAAACATCTTGCCTTTTCTATCTAGAAATGAACTTCACAATAGCGTGTCGACAACTGAGTAATTAAAAGCAAGTAAACGCTAAAGATATTGGATCCCTTGGAAGAAATATGGACCAGCTAGCTACAATACCACAGGTTTAATCACAGAATAAATGTTACAAATTTAGCGCTTTCATCCACTATATTGTGGACTTCATCAGAATATTCAAAATTAGTCAATCAGCCTTTTAAATACAACTTTGGAAGTTCATTAATATAAAGTTACTTCATAAATGTGTAATGTCGTAAATGCAAGTATTATAAATCTGATCATAAGAAAATTGAAATTAAAGTTGAAAATATAACTTACAATAATTGTGATGAATCAACAGTGAAAATGAAATGTTATGATGTAATTGATATATGACATAAGACAATTGAAATAATCATTGTTTTTACTCTGTACAATACTCTAACATATTCTGTATACTATCTTCAAGAGTAATGATGATAATGGTGTAAAATAAAAAATGAAACAAACAAATCATAAAAAACTGAAAAAAAAAATGTATGTAAAAAAAAAAAAATTTTTTATTTTTATTTTAAAAGATGATGTCCCTAAATATAGAAAAAAAATATGAAAAAAACATTTATTTGGCTCTTGAAATAATGAAAGGTATTATAGCTAACTGGTCATTTATTCTATGATGATCCAATAATATAGCGCTATGAAAGCGTATATTTTGTCTCTTTATTCTGTGATTAAAATACTCAGATCTTTTGTTAGTTTGTTGTTCACTTCACTAATACTTCTTTAAAAGCGATTTAGTAGTAACCTATTTTGCTTCCTTTACTCACTAAGTAAAGCAGACTGTTTCTTTACCAACCTAAGATGAGAAAGTGAATCTTAGTAATTCCCCTTTTCCTTCTTTTACAGAAAGAAAGATTCCAATTCTTCTTTACCAACAGGTTCATTCTATGAAGCTCAGTCTTTCAAACATTCCCCTCAAAGTGGCTAGATCAGTCCTGGGAGCTTCCCTTGGCTTTATCTTAGTCCCACCTTCATCCCTGGTCATTCCATCTAGAGGTGCCATATCAAGCAATGCTCCATCATCCTCCATGTTTTTCTTTTTGCATTAAGCTCTTCTGTTTCTGTACAGATCAGTGGAGGTTGGCATGTCTTCCAAAGACATTATTACATCTGTTTAAGGGCAGAGGAACTATGCAGTCTAAGTCAGATTTAATTATTCAGCCTAAATTAAGCCCTTTTAAAAGGAAGGAAACAAAGGGAAACAACTGCTCCTCACACATCTCCTTACAGATGATAGCATTTAGGAAGACACAAGTTACAAAGTATTTAGGCCTTTTTTTTTAGATTTTCCCTACTCTTTTGTCTAAAAGTATGGTACTTCCCCTTCCCTCTTTGATCTGGTACTTCCTCTCCATCAAAAGTGGTACTTTCCTCTGTCCATAAGAAATAGGAAATCAATCTATTATATAGAAAATTAGATTATGCCTCTCAAATTCTATTAGATTCTGAAGAAAAAAATTTCTATTCAGAAAAAATGTCTTCAAATCATTACCTCTCAACCTCTTTTAAATGAAATCTGGACAGAGGCCTGCAAAGAAATCATATTTTGCCCAAAAATTTTTCTATAAATTTGATAAAATTTAGATATTTTTTAAATGTCTTTCAAAAGAAGTGTTTTAATTTAGTAAGGGAGTTTGTTTTTTAATAAGTCTTTTAATTATTTAGTAGTCTTTTACTTAGTGACTATGCCATCAGATAAACCACACATTTTACAGAAAACAACAAAAAATATAAGTCAAAAAAAATCAATCAGGAACGAGGGATAATTCTCAAATTCTCCAGTGAAGGCTTTATATTTTTCCTGACACCATTTAAGGAAGAAGACACAAAGGCCTGGGAAAGAAAGGGAAGGAAGAATTAAAGGAGAAGAGAGGAGATATTATGATTTCTGATTTATTGCCCTTACTAAGCACTACTACCCCTCATACTAGCTTTATTATTAACATTGCATGCAGCCCAGATGCCTTCTAGTCAGTCAGTCCACCACCTGAAAAAAAAAAAGTTTTGCAAAAATCAAGACAAAATGTCAGGTTTTAAAACTTTCCGGAACCCAAAGGGCGGCAAATTCATATGTCAAATCTGATTCTCTTTCAAACCTTATACACCATATGGCAACTACTTTTATTCCATCTGATAAGGACAGCAAAAACATTTATAGGATTAGAAGAGGAAACTTCTTACTTCTTCCATCCTTATATATATATACATGGTCCATCATATCATATCTCTGTGTTGTTGGCTTCATTTGACAATATGAGGAAGTTAAGAGCTAATCTCCCTCAGTCTGATGCAAGTACATCTTTGAACTCCTTATTCTCCAGTGTCTCAAGTAACCCAGATGTCAGATGTTCTTATGGCATCATTGAGGCACAGTCCAGTGCAACGGCTATGGGCTCAGTGATGAGAAGATTTGTTTGGCTGCATTCTCAGAACTTGTCAGAAGATGTGAAACCTGAGATGCTGAATACCCCATTGGATAAGGAAGTTTGGTTTGGCCATTCATCTGCTGAGGTACTCAAAAATTTGATGAAAGCAGAAAGCTAATTCAGGAGATCTGTCAGACTCCATTTCTAAATACAAACAGAAGCTTTCCTGCTAGGCTGTGATCTTTTTAACAAGCAACAATACAAGCTATCCCAACAAAAGACAAGTAAGCAAACATTCAGGAAAGAATGGCAATGAGGTTCAAAGAAAAGAAAAGAAAAAGCAGGCCCTCCCAAGCTCAAGGACAATGCAAAAAAGCTGACTACCCATCCTATCAATACTGCCACCCCCCACTCCCTTTTCACCCTGATAAACCAATAAAGCTTTCCAAAATCCTAAGTCTTCACTTTCCTCTTTGCCACTAGATCAAGTCAGATGCATGGGCTCTCAGAATTATTCAAAAAAGTTGTAGTTGGCATAGGAACACCATTTCTCCTTTCCAAAATATTCCCCCTCATCCTTCCGATCAAACATTAATGTTTCCTCCTATCTTTATCGATGCTTTCTCAAGGGGTCATATAATCAGTACCTGCAGATCAAATAGAAAAGAGGTTTTACATAAGGATTTTTCTGGTGCCAGAGAAAAAAGGAACCTGAAGACCTGTCCTGGACTTCTTAGTAATAATCTTTCACATAAAAATTACAAAATTCAAAATGCTCTTACTACAGTCTGTGTTATGTCTCACCCCTCCACATAGTTTCCTAGTAACTCTAGATTTAAAAGATGCTTGTCATCACATTCTCAGTCTCAAATCTTTCAGACTCTCTTTTTAAGGTTATCAATGTCTGGTTCACATTTTTAATTTTTTTTGTTTGTTTTATCTTTTGGGGGTATCAGCAGCTCTAGGAGTGCTCACAAAGTGTCTTGCACCTGTAATTGCTCATTGCAAGCTAATGAGCATTCACGTTTTTCCATATTTAGATGACTGCCTTATTTTTGCAGATTTTTTTTTTTTTAGGCTATCAAGAATCTCTTCCCTTTGTAAAAATGTTTTGTAAATCTAAGATTTTAAATGAACCAAGAAAAATCTCTCATTCCATCCAGCAAGACAGGGGTCCTAGTATGTCTCCTGGACACATCTACAATCATGACACTTCTTCCTCAAGAAAAAGTGGAATTCTGCAAAGAACATTTACTGATATTCTCCAGTCAGTCTCTATCAACAACCAGGGACTATCTCAGGATTATGGGTTTTGTGGCTTCCACTATCATCATGATTCCTCTAGACAGATGTTACATAGAATACTTTTTTTTCTCAAATCTATGTGGACTCAACACCAACACTATCTTTTCAGATTCCAGTACTGTGTTTTGTCAAGAGGAAGGTCCTTTGCTGGTGGTATCATATGCCCCTAAACTCTGGTGTCCCTCTGACTCCCAAAGTCCCTACTCAGTCCATGATCACATATGTACAAGATTTTGTATGGGAGCAGTATCTAAACGGGTATAGATCTGGGCTCTTTGGAATCAGCAAGGCAAACTAATGCATATACATGTCAAACAAATGATGGCACTGATCAATGCAGTCAGATCATTAAATCAGCTCTGGATCCCAGGCTCTCTGCTAGTAATCACAGACAATCCCACAATTATGTGGTGCATAAACAAAAAAGGCATACCAGATCCTATCCCCTTTGCTGGCTAGCCGTGATAGCATGGGACCTAGCAACTCAGTTAAGTATGTCCCTACAGTGTTCCTACATCCCATTAGAGCAGAATGTCATAGCAAACAAGTTGAACAGGACCAGGACAGACCACCATGAATGGAAGTTGCACCCTAGGGTCTTCAAGGATTTGATCCACCTGTGGGGAATTCTAAGTAAATCTGTTTGCCTCCTTTCTCAACAGATATTAAAGAAGTTCTGCTTCAGGATGCCTTGTGCAAAGGACTGGAAGCAGATGTTTTTCACTCCCTTGGACAGTAATATTCCTGCATGCCTTTACACCTACTCCTCTAATAATTAGAGTCATTCTAAAGGTTTATAGGGACTCTCCAAAGATCATTCTGGTAACTCTGTTTTGGCCCAGGTAATAGTGATTCTCCTTTTTTCTTGAAAGAGGTCAAAGGTAATTACAGCAAACTTCTTCATAAGATGGACTTACACAAAACAGGCATTCTGTGTTTGACTCCCATCTTCAACTTTTTCAGCTTACTACCTGGATGGTACAATTGCTATTTTAATACCTCTTAGGCACCTTCTTCTCTGAGGAAGTGCAGTATGTGTTAAAGACAGCTAAAAAACCTGCTACTAGAAAATCTTATATCGTTAAGTAGAAATTTTTTTTTTGTTGGTACCAAACCAAGAACCGGGCTTCTTTTAGGGCTCAGGCTCCCTTGGTTCTGCAATATTTATTTGAGTTATTAGCCTCTGGCTTTCCTCATTCTTTCATTAAGATTCACCATTTGGACATCTCTGCTTGTCTGCCAGTGGATTCCCCCTCTATCTTATCTCAAATGAAACAATTCCAGAAAGTGGTGTTGCAGATTTGTTCCCCTAGGAAGCAGATGGCACCTGCATAGGATCTTAATTTTCTTTGGGAAAAACTTGCAAACAGCTTGGGAGGTTGATTTATTTAAAGTTCTTGTCATGGAAAACAGTGTTACTTACTGCTCTGACTTCTGTTGTAGGAGTAGCTAAGCTGCAAGCACTCATGGTAACTCAGCCCTATCTCATCTTTCATAAGGACAGGGTCACATTGAGAACTAATCATTCATTTATGTCAAACGTGGCTTCAGGGTTTACGATGAGCCAGGCAATTCATCTCCTTGTTTTCTTTTAAGAACCAAAAAATAAAGGAGAATGGAGTCTGCATATTCTGGATGTCCACAGACAAGTGAGATACTACACTGATAGAACAAAAAGCTTCACAAATTCTAACTGTTTATTTCCTATGAAGACAAGGAAAAAGGGACAAGCTGTGTCAAAACAATTTCTAAATTGTTGTTTCACTTAATTCAGTGTTGTTATTCTTACCATATCAAGACACTTCCAGGCAAGGGCAGAACCCATTCAACCAGGGCTATGGCTACTTCTATGGCTTTTTTGAAAGAGATGTCTAGACATATTCTAGAGACAACAACTTGGTCATCTCTTCACCATTCAAAAAGCATTAATGTTTCCTCCTATCTTTATCAATGCTTTCTCAAGGGGTCATATAACCTGTACCTGCAGATCAAATAGAAAAGAGGTTTTACATAAGGATTTTTCTGCTGCCAGAGAAAAAAAAGGAACTTGAAGACCTGTTCTGGACTTCTCAGTAATAATCTTTCACATGAAAATGAATCTTTTTCTACAGCAAGAGCAGGATTTTCTAGAACCATCTTCCAAGGACTCCAGACTATGGTTCTTTCTCTTCTTCCTAAACTTTGGTATTTTCCCTATATAGTTTAGACTATGGAAGCAGTGATCTTATGATGTTATACTATTTTGTTTTTTGTTATACCATGATGGAGGTGCATACCTTTACCCTGTTCTCCAAACATACTGTTTAACGGCAGGGCTTTATCTTCCATTTCACTGATTTCTCCAATGGTCATAACAGCATGAGAAAGGTGTCCCAGAGCTTTAGAAGATGGACAGATATACAGTCTTTGGCAGGATACATCCAATATAGCTTAGGAAACTGCAGCAGTGATCCATTCTAACATTAAGTCTTGTTTAACACCTAACTTATTAAGAAAAAAAAGAAATCAGAACTTCTGAGCTAGGTATTCCACACTCAACTTCTGACATTCCTAAAAGAGATAATAATGTGTTAGATACAGGGGGTGGAAACAAATTCTTAGAACAGAAGAGCCATGAGACAAACAGATTGCTAACTCAGTGGTGTACTCATAAGTGCCATGGTGCCCCTGTTCGTATGTATGATATTTCAAGTAACTCTACTTTCTTAAAGGTATACTACATACCCCTTTTATTGGAAAAAAGAAAGATTGTGTATTCTTTTGACTATATCTGGGCGGCAGAGTGGGCAGCATTGTCGCCTCACAGCAAAAGGTTCCCTTGTTCAATTCTTGGCCAGGATGCCTTCTGTGCAGAGTCTGCATCCCTGTGTTCACATGGGTTTACTCTGGATGCTCTGGTTTCCTCCTACATTCCAAAGACATGCAGTAGGTGGACTGGACACTCTAAACTGGCCATGTCCTCAAAAAGGCACATTTTTCCTCCTGAGGATGTGAACTTTATGAATGAGTTAAAATACATTTCCTGACTAGTCTTCTATGCACTACTATGTCTTAAAGAAGATTTTTAAAGTTGAAATATGGCATAAACCATCTTATGTTTTGTTCCCTACTGATAGGGTGCTTTCAAGATTAATCTATCTTTAATGTCAAAAGGGGTATCACCAGTATCTCTTAAATAATGAAAGGGTGTCACTAGCTACTTCTCTGTCTTTCATACTAAAAGTGGTATAAGAAGTATCTTTTAATCAGTCTTTTCAGTAATATGTCTTTCATCCAAACTGCCAAAAATAATGGAAACACTGGACTTCCAAGACAGCTGCACACTGAGTCACATCTTAGTTTCCGCTCTCTCAGTGTGAAAACAGAAAGTCAGAAAACAGATCCAGTGAACTTGTCTTTTTGGGTAAATTGCACTTACTAGTTAGTAAGTGCATGGCCTAAATGCCTTGGAAAATCTGAAAGATAATCATCCACAAAAGGTGAAGAGAAAATGCTGGATGTGAAGAATCCTGCAGCTGTTCAGCAAAGAGCAGTTCAGGCTCCAGCTTTGGTGTAAGACATGACTTCCAGTAATCTAGAGGAAAAAAATAAATCAAATCTTCTCAGAGCTGGTTAAACACTGAAAGAGTATTATCACCTCAAATAACAGAAGGCTGGAAAATGGAAGAAGCTTTAAATAGATATTCAGATGAGCTGGTAAAACTGCAAATTTCAGAGGTCAAAATGAAGAAAAGGTTGGTGGAGTATAAGACTACTCAAGAAGAGATGTTTCAAAAAATGGTAGAATTAGAGGACAAAGTACATAGGGAAAACCTGAGATTTTCTGCTGTGCCAGAGAAACTGGAAGGAACAGACTGTATTCATTTTAGGAAAGTGCAGATAAGCAACTGGACTGGCATTCCGCAGCAGGAGTTGCTAATTGAAAGAGCACATTGTGTGTATGTTCCAAACCTGGCCATGAGAAAGCAGCCAAGACCTCTAATAGTAAACATGCAATCCTACCAGCAGAAAGAGTTGATCCTGACAAAACTGTTTCAGAAGGACAAAGTACTAAAAGTTGGAGACAGAATATTTTTGGAAAATTATTACTGTCTAAATACCAGGCAGAAGAGGAGTAAATATATTCCCGCAGTCAGGGAATGCCAATAGGCAGGTGTGAGATTCAAGCTGCTATATCCAGCCATCTTCAGAATATGTTTCCTGGAAGATAAAAGTCATATTTTTTGATGTAGAACATGCTAAAGTGCAACTACAAAAGACTGTCCAACAAAAAAGTGAGCTATCAAACAGAAGGGGATTCTGCTTCCTTTTCCTTCCTTTTCTTCTCGTAATAAAGCTCATTGAGATACTTTGCCAGTGAAACATGTTGCAGTGTTCCAAAGAAAAATGCTTGAGAGACAAGCACAGGTGTTCACTAGAAGAACCAGAAGTACATTGGAAATGAGGTGACAGATAGAGATCAACAGTTAAAAAAACAGCAACACAGAAATTAATAAATATGGGATTACAAAACATCAGTCACATTTGAGAAATATGGCTAAACAAGAAAAATGGAAATATTGGAATTTTTTGACTTGTAGGTGACCCAAAAGCATATGCACTACTTCATGTCATTAATGTCTGGAAGAACATTAAGGAAAGAGAAGAGAAGGCAAAGAGATAACTGTAAGTAAAACTATTTTTCTTCTTAACAAATGTTTATAAAACATGACATATATTGCATTATATACAGTAAGCATTTTCAGTTATTTTGTGTGTCATAGGGATACTAAAGTAAACAGGTCCCCCTTTTTCTACTTTCTTCTTGTTTAGTTTAAGAAATGTTGGCAATGCAATGTAAAAAGAGAAGAAAGTCTGGAAAAAAGCATGTTTGAAACAATAGGCTGCAGCCTTGTGTTGTTGAAATGATGGATAGGTTGTAAAAGTATACAGTTCATGATATAAGTAAAAGTGATATATTTTTTCTTATAGGCAAATGACTGCATTAAGGCCCTTGACTTGATCTAATAGTAAGTTCTAAGTGGAAGCAAGTAAATAGAGTACTGAATGTAAGGAAGGTTTCCTTTAGCAAATAAATGTTCACAGTGCAACATGAGAAGCTTGTAGTTGAAGGCTACTGTGTAGCTGGGTCTCATGTTTCTATAGAGACAAGCTGATAAGAGGACAATAAAATCAGAATACTTTTTTCTTTTAATTGCTAAAATATAATGTTTTCTAAAAGCATTCAATTTGTTTTCTACACATCTGGAAGAGAAATAAAGATAAGACAAAAACAGACAAAGGTTAATGTAAGTAGAAGCATAGGCTGTACCATGTGTCTTACGACTGATAACCTTACTTATAGGTCAATTAAAGCCTGTGAGTGTAGCTGTCAGTCTGGGACAATTGTTCCAATTAGGGGTCTATATTAGAACACCGAACATTTGAAATGTCAAGTGTTCTAATATCGACCCGTTTTCAGCGAATGCTGAAAATATCAAAGTAACAGGAAACAAATTCTTTCCTAGAGAAAGAATTTGGTTGTCGGTTTCTATTACTTTGGTATTTTCAGCACTCTGGTGGAAAGTTACGGGTCGGGTTCAGGTAAGTGCGCAATTGTGTGGACGTGTGGGTTAGGGCAGGTTAGGTGAGTTAGGGTTAGGGCGTGGGTCAGGTAAGTATGTGATTATGTGGACATGTGGGTTATGGCAGGTTAGGTGAGTTACAGTTAGGGCACAGTTGAGGTGACTGTGCAATAGTGACGGACCTTAGGGTTAGGGTTTGGGTTAAGGTAAGTGGATAGTTAGTGGTGTTTGTATAATTTAGTGTAGGGTTAGGTGTTAGAGTTTAGGTGTATGTGTGTGTATATTGCTGTTTGTTTGGTGTGCTTGTGTTGTGTGTATGTATTTTGGAACAGCAAATTTTTTCCCTAGGAAAAAATTTGCTTTTCCGAATGTTCAATGTTTTTTTTCGATTGCTAGGGTTCGATATTAGAACACTCGATATTTTGAATGTTTGGTGTTCTAATATAGATCCCCAATTAGGAATGTTGAACTTCATTATTTGAAGATGTACATAGTTCTGTGTTTGTATTAAGTTAATATGTTATGGGAGTGTTTGATTCCTTCTCTAGGTCTGCATCATAGATTTTTAGTGCTCCTGGACCCTTCTTCAACCTCCCAAATGTAATAAACTAAGGTAATCTACCCATATAGCTAAGGCTACTGTAGCAGTGATCAATATGCTTAACATTGTATGGTTGTGTAAAAAAACTTACTATAGTAGATGTTTGAATAATCATTCCTCCAGTAACCCATCCTTTGCTCCACCCCCAGTGTTTTGAGTATGTTGTTTGCCAGGGTGTGCGTGTGTGCTCGTACACATGTGGGTGCATATAAAATATTACTCTTAGCTATGCCCTGTCAGGGCTCAGCCTCCATCTCTCACTTGGTATGAAAGGGCTTGGAGCTCAAACCTGTCTTTAGGCAGCTCAGCTTGAGCTGTCTAACAGTTTGAGCATGTGGAAAGTGCCCTGAAGCTTTAGAAGTTGGTTGGTTGTTATATCCTTGGCAGGATATAACCTATATGTCTAAAACTGTTGCAGCTGGGAACATTCAAATGTTTACTGTTACTGTAAGTTTTACTTGCACAACTGTACTTTACCTGTCCTATTTACATATCTGCATTACATTTTTTCCTTCTCCATGCTGTATGTACAGTTGCACTCAGTACAATTGGATAGTGTCTTTTTTTTACTGAACTAATAATGATACCAGATCATATCCCTATACCATCTTGACTTGAGTGAAATAAGCTACTGCTCCTATAATCACTGTACATGTACCTCTTAGTTTATCCCTGCATATTTTTGGTAGACTTTTTAAGACACTCTGCCATCAAACAGACTACAAAACTGCACACAGAACGTCAAGTGTGACCTGTGCTTTCCAAAACTGAATCTATCATCTGAGAATACACCCTAAAGCATTTGCCACAGCTACATCTCTATCTCTGTTTTACTCCTGGTGATCTTGTATATTTGTGAACTTCAGCTTATTGTACTATTCTTATTATAAGACTGTCTTCACTATTTGCATTAACAAATAAATAAAATAAAAATCATAATTTCAACACTGTGCTTCATGCCACTTTGGTGTGCATGTGTGTGTGTGTCTCTTCTCTCTCTCTATATATATATATATATATATATATATATATATGTTTATTGTATGTAATATATGCACACACTATATTTATATACTTATGTGTGTGTATGCGTATGTATATATATATATATATATATATATATATATATGATTTTTAACACAGAAGTGATCTTTTTAAGGGATTTTGGTTTGGTTAACTTATGCGATACATTTCTACCATGTATGACAGCAAAAGTTTTTTTTAAAAATCAATGGGATTCAGAGGCGAGGGTTATGGCTGCATAAACTGCATACCTCAGGCACAGTGTACATGATAACGTAAAATGCAGTTTAGAGGCACATTTAGGCACAGCGAGGAAGACCTCATTATCAGGTAATTTGCATGTTATTGAATCACCAGAAGTTAGCACAAGAAGAGGCATCAGCATCAATCAACCTTTCACAGTCGTAGACAGACAAAGACACAAACTCTCTCTCTCCCCTCAATTTGTCACACACACCCTCAAATGAAGTCATGCATAAAAAATCACCCATGCACACATATATACATACACACACACACACACACACACACACACACACACACACACACACACACACACACACACACATATATATATGCACGTATACACATGTATACTTTCAATCCCCTACCTAACCCTACTACTGAGATCGCCCAGGCAAACTCACTGTCATCTCACACCATTTATATCACTGCAAACATGCTTATGTACTGCCTGACAAACACACATTCACACACCCACCACCACTACCTTTACACTCAGTTTCCCTCAACTAACCTGCAGTGTGGCCTCTCTCTTTGAAAACAATGGGGGACATCAGCATTTTGGCAGCATTCATTATTTCAGAAGGCTGTAATAATTTATGCAGTGAACAATTCTCTAAATCACTTGGCAGTGTAATGCAATTCTGGAGAGAGGGCATAGCTAATTACCACTATCACTCCTCCAGAATTCCTCATTGTCTGAGATGGCCACCATGGTCATTCTTCCAACTGTGCAAAATCACCACTGTGGGCCTGTCTCTGAATTATAAAGGGTGACCTCAAGCTGTTGGCTGATGGTGGTAACCCTTTTGGAACCCAGCGAATGTGTACTCAGGTTATTCCTCAAATGAACTTTGTTGCTTATTTTAGGGATTCAAGACTTAAACCACACTGGGGTATCTCAATACCATTTGGTTAATGCTTTTGACATATTTTAGAATTGGTGCAACCACTGAAATGTTATCCTGTTGCAAACATTATAAAAAAAGTCAGTAGATTTTTCTTTTTTTTTTTTAGCAAAGAACAGGACTATATAGTGAATGTGACTGGTCAGTATTCTTCATTTCACTCTGCTCCTGGCTTCACTGAATACATCTTGTTTGCTCTGTCTGTGATCCTCATTAATTTACCAAAAAAAATCAAACATTTTTTGAATTATGGCAAAAATATGAGGCAAAATCTGAGATGTTACAAAATCTGGAGACCCTTTGAAAGGCAAAGCTTTATCCTCTACCCGAGAATGAACACTCAGACTCCCACAGTGCACAGTTACTTACCACATCCACATAGCAACCTCTTCAGCACTGTGTGGTAGCATTGTTTTTTAAGACTATGTGTGCAAGTTTGATGTTGATTGTTTGTTTGACTGTTAAGCACCAGAAAATCTATCTCTCATTAGACTTCCATTTGAGCCATTAAAATGGAAGCACTTGCAACTCTCACATGTCAAAGTGGAACGGGCTGAAATTAATAATAGTGTGTAAGAGTCACCTTTTTTATTGTGTATGTGTGTGTTTATGGGGGCCCCAAAGATATCAGCACACCTTAGGCAGCTGCCTATGGAGTCTTGTGCTGGATTTGGCTTTGCTGAAACCCATTTAGAATCTTTTGACCTGGCTGATTGTTACTTTTCCTCTTTAGAGATACTCTGCCCACCACCAGGTGAATTTTTTCATTGGCGCTTGGTGCTTGATAAAAATATAATTTCCTCTACCTGAGGTGCTCCTTTGAGAGGAGTTCTCTAGTTTGGTTGTAGTTGTTAGCACTGTGATGTTATGGGCAAGTAGCAGTATAGCCAGCTGGAGTTTTGTAAAGAATGTTATGTCCTGTGAACATCAAACTGATTTATACAAAATGCTTGTGTTACAAATGTATTAGAACTCTAAGTCATTTGTATATCAAACTTATTTCTACAGATGCTTGTGCTGAAAGTTGCAGTGGCTAGCTTTGTCGCCTCACAGCAAGAGGTTCTCCCATTCAATTCTCGGCAGAAGCGCCTTCTATGTGGAGTCTGCATGTACTCCCCATGGTCGAGTGACGTTAAAGACATGCAGGTAGGTGCATGCGTGAATAGGCGTGCCTTCTTTGAAGGTTGGGCGTCGGACTGGCAACTCGATACCATAAAAATCCACTGCCAATCATTAGTGGACGGGAGTTCTGCTGTGGCGACCCCTAACCGGGAAAAGCTGAAAGACTTGTGTTAAAATATATCAGCAGTGCACCCTGCTGAAATCAAAAGAACTGTACATGTATTATTGCAATTTAATTAAATGTATATGTTTTAATAGAGGACACTGGGGCAGCAAAGGTTAACTTTAATAAAAATAAGGGAAATGTTAATAAGCTGTTATACCATTAAAACGTCACCCGACAGTGCTGAATAAGACCAGGGATGATAGGTCTGGGAAAAAGCCTTTGTTCATTAGCTCAGTAAAAAGAGGGGAGGCCCCAAGCACTGCTGTAAATATCTGGATGTGTATTGTGGCCATCTGTGCCAAATTTCTGTCTCAGTTTCAAAGGGAAATACTGCGAGAACCTACAGTTAGGTGACAAGATGAGGTTATTCTCCTAGCTCTCTTGGCAATTATATTTTAGATATTACAAAGAGAAATCTCAGAGTACTGGGTATTCTGTTTGGGAAGCCAGATTAGAAAGACCCAAACCCACAGCATCTTGCCTTGCAGTAATAAGTAACTTAACTAGACAACAGTAAAATTCTCTTAGATTCAGTCAGGAATATAGTGAAGCTTAGTTCAGAGAGTCTGTCCATCAATGTTCATTTCAATATTTTCTGTAATTTTAACTATGCGGTCTGCTGTAAATATATATTCAGTATTTTCATGCTCTTTTATTATGTATTATTAAATATATTTAAACTTTTATTGTGTCTGGTCCTTGTAGAAAGTATTTAATCTTTGAGAGTGCTTATATTGATTTGGTGACACTATGTGGGCTACTCCAGAAGGCCTAGCCATCTTGGTGAACTAGTACCATCTGTACTAGTATTAATATTATACAGTATAACTGGACACCCTTTGTTAAGGGCCTTAGAGTAGCTGATTGGAGAGTGTCTGGTGGCAGTGATAACTATCTTATAGTCTGGGCAGAAGGGGGCATAGCTAGTAAACCTGTGCCAGTCTTTCCCGTGTGTGTGTGTGTGTGTGTGTGTGTGTGTGTGTGTGTGTGTGTGTGTGAGAGTGTGTGTGTGTGTGTGGGTGTGGGTGTGTGTGTCTGTGTGTGCATGCACAAATCAAATCTCTCAGTGTGTGTGTGTGTGTGTGTGTGTGTGTGTGTGTGTGTGTGTGTGTCAGCTACTTGGGGCAAGGACATGAAGCACTGGGTTTACAGAGAGGGTGCTGGAGGACTTGGCTTGGACACTCGGCTGAGGAATTAACCCTACAACTGTACCAGTGGGGAGTCATACTGGGGACCTGGAGGGAGACAGGTATAGAGACATCTAGACCCCAGTCTGACTGTGTTCTGAGTGTGACTCATTACATCCGAGTGACGCCTCCAGGTGCATCTGCAGTTACCTCCTACTGCTCCTCTAGGTGTCAAATATTGCTTGTTCATATTTGCATTAATAATTCCAAAACCATGCTACATACAAGGTATCAGAGAATTTTATCTTGAAGCACACATGATGGCAAACACAATTGTATTGATATTTGACCTATGTCAATGAGTATTTGTTAGAACTTTAAGGCGATAACTTCATTTTTAAAGGTTCAAGCCATGCCCACTAGGAGTTAAAGGTACACACTCAAAAGGGTTGTACTGGAGGGAATGAGGGAAATTGTACTTGATGCAGAGAGGTCTGCATCTGGAAATACTGAGTGTATCCATTTGTATTACAAGTGCACATCTCCATCCAGTGTCAGTTTGGTGAGGATACAGGCTCCTTGATTATTGGTCCAGCATGGGGACGACACATATTGGTGGCCATCACATATTGGTAGCAGTGGTGGGCATCACAAGCACTAACAAATGCTGCATGAATGCTGGTGTGTACTAGGGTCTACAGATCCCTTGGTTGTGCTTTGTTTTACCTACACACTTCTGCTCTGCTTTTCTTTCCTGTGCTGCCTGCAATAATAGGTTTTTAAAGAACACTATTCAGCTGGACAGGTAGTCCAGGAATAAGAACAGTATGGTTGACTGACAGTGCATATTGTATGATGTGGCTGGAGATCAGAAGAACCATGATATAAACAGAAAAATGTGTACTGTAGGTATGTCCTTCTATATCCATTTTTGCATTATTCATTATAGAAGGGATGTTCCACCCTAGGCAGCCCACCACTCAGCCAGTATAAAAAAGCCTAAAAGAGATCTTGTTTGCACTGTACATCACATTTAAGTTCCCCACACAGAATGTAGGACATAAAAGGGATGCACAGTTGCAACTACCTAGAATTTCTTTTGCTGCCAGTTCAAACGCCATTTTTGCTGGTTGGTTTGAATGCTTTGTTGCTGTACTTAATATTTAGCAGCACCAAAAAAGGGCCCCATTGGGGTTATTTTTTCGTTTTTTATTTTACTTTCTTGGTCTTGAATTTTATATTACTACCTAGAGTTCATGTCATCTAAGAAGGGAAAAAAGAAGTTATATACTCACCATAATGTTCCATCTGTGTTGTAAATTTTCATTCTTCCTCAACATATGGGTTTGGATCTGATCCTCGGATTAGACTTAGCCACTTTTCACAGCTCGTGGATACCACAAGCTCTCGAGCTCCTCCTTACCCATAGTGCTGTAGCCCCCCTCATCTCCCTGATCTTGTTTATAGCTCCTTATTGTATGACACAATGTTCAAATTTACTATACAATGGAAAGTCACTATCTGGAGCTCAAATAGAAGGAAGCTTGTTCTTATAATCCTCTCCTGCTGTTCCAGAAGTCATCAAAAGAAACAGGGTAGGGGGCTGGAGGCAGGAGAGTTGAGGAAGAATGAAAATAAACAACACAGATGGAACATTATGGTGAGTACATGATTTCTTTATCTGATGTCAATTTTCATTCATTCCTCAACATGTGGGACAGAGTGCACAGCTACTCGAATCCAGGGTAGACTCTAAGGAAGAATATTCCTGAGTACTATAGAGCTGAAGCCACTCTTCCCCTTGAGAGCAGATCCAATTTGTAATGAGTAATAAAAGTGTGAGGATTAGCCCAAGTCGCAGCTGAGCAAATATCATCCAAGGAAGTCCTGGATAAAAAGGCTGATGAAGTTGTCATGGACCTAGTTGAATGGGCTCTTAATGGCTTTCACAAGACCAGGTGAAACATTTTATAGACAAAAGAAATGTAATCTATCACCCATTTTAACAAAGTTACTTTCAAAGCTGATTGACCCAATCTAGTTTCTAAAAAAGATACAAATAACTGATCTGATTTTCTAAATTTCCCCGATCTGTGTAAATAAAAACATCTAGTAAGTGTAAAATATATTCACCTTTGTTTGAAAAGTTTGAAAAGAATACAGGAAGGTTAATAGTTTGATTAATGTTGGATCCTTACACCACCTTAGGAAGGAAGGAAGGATTGGTTCTTAAGGGCACCCTATCCTTATGAAAATTTAAATAAGGAGGCTGAGAGGATAAGGCTTGAAGTTCTGAAACTCTCCTAGCCAATGTTATGGCTATTAGAAATACAGTTTTCCAAGTCAAATATTTCAATTCACATTTTGCAGCTTGTTCAAATGGTTTCTGAGTCAGAGCTTGTAGCATTAAATGTAGATCCCATGGTGGATTAGGATCCTTGAAGTGTGGTTTAAGTAGAAAGGCTACTTTTATAAAGGCCTTACAAAGACGTGAAAAAGCCAGAGTAGAATTATCATCTCCAGTATGAAAACTGGAAATGGCAGCTAACTGAAGCTTGACCATAGAGGAACTAGCCCCTTTATTAAAAACAGAAGCCAGAAACTCAAGAATTTTATGAACTGGTGCTGAAAAAGGGTCCATGTCTTGTTGCTGTGCCCAAAGGACAAATCTTTTCCATTTGCTTTTGTAAATCATTCCAGTGGATGCTTTGTAGGAAGATAAAAGAATACGGTGCACTAGGGAAGAGAGCTTTGGTTGTCTGGCTATCAATGGAACTGGAGAAACCATGCAGTCAGCTTTAAGCCCAAAATGTTCAGGTGAGTTATGTCTGTCAAGTGAGACAGGAGGTATGGAATTAGATCCAGAATCCAAGGCAGATAAATCAGATGAGGCCAGAGAAAGGGGAACCAAATCTGTTGAGGCCAGTAAGGGGCAATGAGGATGACTTTGCTCTTCAACCAGAATGCTTTCTGGTGGAATTTGGGAATTGGGGGGGGGTTGAGGGATAAGCATAGACGAGACCTGGGGGCCAGTCATGAAGGAGAGCATCTCTTGGTGACTCCCCCAGTGGGGGGATTAGAGGAAAGAACCTGCTGCATTTGTTGTTTAGGAGAGATACAAATAGGTCACAGCATGGTCGTCACCATTGTCAGAATATCATTTCTTCCACTTCTTTGTTGGGAGACCACTCATGAGGTAGTAGGATGGACTTGTTCAACTTGTTTGCTATCACGTTTGATTTCTCTGGTATGTGCATTGCTACCAGAAATCAATTTGAAGAGATCGCCCATTGCCACATTTTCATAGATTCTCGGCACAAGGGGTATGAACCAATTCCTCTTTGTTTGTTGATGTACCATACTACAGACATATTGTCCATTTGAATCGTAATAGTCTCATTAGGGAGGGAGTCTTATTTAGTTTTTATTTTTATTTATTTAACATTTGTTTACCGGGAAAGTCCAACTTGGAACTAAGCCAATTTTCAGCAGAAGCTGGGGGAGAAACACTACAGATGCATGTCTTTGAAGTCTTGGAATGCCTGCAATGCTAGGAGCACTGCTCTTATTTCCATCATATTGATATGCAAATTTACCTCTTCAGGGGACCATGTTCCCTTTAATGTCTTCCCCAAGAAATTCCCTCCACCCAATCTGGGAAGCGTCCACACTCACTATGGCCTTGGGCTGAGGGGTGATGAATGGATGTCCCGGCAAGATCTGATCTGAGTTGATCCACCACCAAAGGTACTTTTTGCAGGCTTGAGTGATGCTGATCTTGGCGGACATGGGTTGATGTAACGTGGACCACTGTGTTGCTAACATTCACTGGTGAATTCTCATATGAAAAGCTTGCCAATGGAAGTAGAACAATTGCCTCGGACATTGATCCCAAGGTCTGTAATGTCTTTCTGGCTGGCAATAATGATTTCATGATTATCCTTCTGACTTGAATATGACTGGTTTGAACTTTCAGCAAGGGAAGAGATATTGTCATTGATGTTGTATCAAAAATGGTCCCTATGAATTCTAATATCTGAGACGGCTGAAGATGAGATTTGTTGTAGTTGATTTTAATGCCTAGAGTGGAACAAGTCTAGCGTACATAGTTTCAAGCTGTTATCAGTAAATGCTTGGTCAAGGTGGTTAGGAGCCAGTCGTCTAGGTACAGAAATACCCAGAATCCCTGAAGTCTGAAGTGAGCTGCTACTACTGCCATGCATTTGGTGAACACCCTGGAGGTTGTGGTGAGACCAAAGGGCAGTACTCTGAACTGGTAGTGACTGGCTCCCAGCCAAAAGTACAGATATCTCCTGGACCATTTATTAATTTTTATGTGATAGCAGATGTCCTGGAGATCTACTGAGCACATCCAGTCGTCCTTGTGCAGGAAGGGCAAAATGGACTGAACTATGACTATCCGGAGCTTGGTACACTAAACTGACTTGTTCAGAATGGTGAGATTCAAGATTGGTCTCCAGTCCTCTTTTTTCTTTGGCACTAAGTACCAGTAAGTTCTGAATCCTTTCTTGTCTGGGAAGAGCTCTTGGATGACTCTTTGCAAACAGCTTTTGTATTTCCAAAGCTGCTGTATTCCTCTGACTAGGTGAAACATCAGGAATTTTGTTCTGTAATGGCAGTGGTAGGGAAAAGGGAATAATATAGCCTGTGGAAATAATCTTCTGCACCCAAGCATCTTTTGTTATGTCTAGCCAGGCTCTCTGGTGTAGAGATAAGTGACCCCCGGCTACCTCCAGGTGTGGGCAATTGGACCTCCCTCCAGGAGCACTCATAGGGCCTGTCAGAGAAAGAATCTCTGGACCCTTGGTTCTGTGGGCCTCCTCTGCCACGGGGGCAGTGTTTTCTGTTTGACTTCCCCTCTCTGCCTGTGTGGGAATTCTCTCCATGTGGATCATGGAATGGACCCTGGGATTTTCTGGACCACATCTTTTGACCAACTCATTGATTCCTGGAAAAGGTTTTCTGAGGGGTCAGAAAACAAATGCCCACAGTAGACAGTGTCTTACCATCTTTCTGACACATGAAGAGTGTGTCTTTCACTTTGAGGACAACTAACAAACTTCTATCAAAAGAAGCATTGATGAAGATGACTTAAAGGGGTCCACAAAATCACATAGACCCATCCAGGCATGCCTCCTGATGAAAATGCCTGAACCTTCAGCTCTTAAGGCTCCTTCAGCTGCATGTGAAATAAGCCCCATAGCTGAGTTTGAAATAGATTTAAGGGTCGCTAACTGTGAAGCAATGGAAGACTCTGCCCCAGAAATACTAGTCCCTGAGAGGGATTTTGAGAGTTCCTTGAGCAAATCTCTCTGCAATTTAATAAAGTGTGGCAAGTAATTCAGGGACCTGAATGCAAAGGTCATTGATGCATATACACTCTTCCCAAAGCTATCCAGCATACTAGACTCCCTGTTAGGGGGATGAACAGAAGAACTGTTCCATGAGTTCTTTTTGGGTGGCGTCTGCCATGACCATAGCATCCACTTGTACTCCTTTGTTCCAAAATGTCCTTCCCTTTGGTTGTCCCAGGATCCTATCTGGTCTCTTGGGGATTGGCTCTACAGAATCCAGTTCCTTCTATGTCTACTGAGAGATCAAATCGATGAGCTCATCAGTGGGTGGAGTCACCCAGGAAGTAGCTGGGCCAGTACCAAACACCTCCAGGAATACTAATTCCTCCTAAGAAGAGTTATGGGTAGACCATCCACCCCTCTGTTTCAGGACTTCTAAAATGTCTCCAAATCATACCTCTCAACTGTACATATTTTCACAGAATCTCCAGATTTTTACCTCATATTTTTGGTCCTTTTTTCATAAAATTGTGTTTTTCTGGCAAATTAGTGGCAAATTATTAAAGATTGAAGTTAGAAAATATTGACAGACATTTGAGTTTTTGGACTTCATACCCTTCAGAAAAGTCATGCTAATGCAAACCCTGTTATTTTATCATCTTTTTAAGTTTGCAAGAGCAGTATTTAAAATTTGTCTCTATTTTGGGGCCTTTGTTCCACTTTTCTTTATGGTTTGTCCAGATTTCTTGCTCTAAGATGTTGAGAGGTATGCTCCAAATGAGACATCACCAGGTGGTGATCTTGGCGACCCTTCTCCTTCATTGAAATCAGTATCTTCCATGACTGACTTCTGGGGGAAGTCCATGTGCCTGCTCTTGCACTTCCTGTTCCTAGGGACTTCTTCAATGGGATGTTCCGCAGAAGTATAGGAAGAAATAGTTATGCCCTGTGGAGTCACCTGGAGACTTTGGGCTGGCTGCTTCTGTGGAGTAGAATGCTGAGGCTCATGACACAAAGACATCTGAGAACCAGAGGGGATAATCTGAGGGAGACAGAACCATCTGATCTCTAGAAGAGAATACTCTACCACCTCGAAGGCAGCATGTCCTGGAGAAAGAAACAATTGGCACTGAGAAAGCATGCTTCTGAACCGATGACTCCTTCCAACCCAAAGACACCCCACCTGAGGCAGGACTAGGAACTGAGCCATCAAATGCTGAAACTCCAAGGGGCAGAGATGGCTTCGACAGCTTCAGAGTCTACTGTAACCCCTCGAATCTGACAGTGAAGCATCAGGACCAAGAGCCATCCGGCTCCAACACACTCGAAGCCAGTGCACTCAGAGAAGATATTGGATCCAAGGATAGAGGTATCTACAGATCTGAAACAAACAGCTCCAGGAGTCTCAGATCCAAGGGCTACAAAACTGAGGGACAGATTGGACAAGGAGCCAGAATCGGTAGGATGTACAAGTAAAGGTCTCCAAACCAGTTGGGGTCTGAGCCAAAAGAACTCCCATTTGAGTTTGTGTCTAGAGAAGCTTCTTCATCCTTCTGTCCACATCTGCTTCTGTAAGAATTCTGGATGAACAGAAAGAGGCTATGGAGGGAGATCGACATCTTTCCAGGAATGGTGATGGGAGCCGAGTGGGAACTGGATCCAGGGAAGATGGCTACCTTGTCCTGGGTAGATGTCTAGGCTCTGAATGTGTTGGATCTGAGGAGATGGATATGGTGTCCGTAGTCATTGGATCTGACTTTTTTTGAGTCTTCTTTTGAAGTTCTGAGGTCAGTTCCAAACAAGACAAAGAGAAGCTAGGATGTTCGGAAGGCCTCTTTTTTGCCTCCTTTTTCTCAGGTTTGGAGGTTTGGACTCCAGTCAGTGAATCTCCAAAGGCTGAAGGAAGAAGGCCCTTGAGGATTAATTTATTGTTCCTGTCAATCAGAGCTCTTGGATTAAAGGTCTTACAAATGGAGCATGACGCTTGTAAATGTTAAGGTCCCAGACAATATACACACATATTATGGGCATCAGATAACATGATCTTATGCCCAGATGTGCTGCACTTCTTGAACCCGGACTATTTATCTGCCATAAAAATAATTATAAGCCACAGTAATAACTACAGTACAACAGCAAGGAAAATACAGATGCATAGGAATAAAAACTACTACAAGAATTACTACTTGAACTAGAGAGTTTGTAGTATCTACAAGTTGTGAAACAGTGGCCAAGTCTGATCCGAGGATCGGATCCGAACCCAAATGTTAAGGAACAAATGAAAATTAACAACATCAGATTATCAGTTTGGGAGGCAGAATCCTCATAAGGATCATCACAAACAGTCTTTTTTTTGTTTGGGTGCTTCCCATGACCATACCACTTGTAGTATCTGTAGACATTTTTGCCTAAGACACTCAGAAGCCATTTGCCTTCCCCGGCCATTTAGCTTGAAAACCAATGGGTTAGACAGTTAGCCCAGGGTACTATGGCAGAATCCTTTAACCCTGAGATACTCCCACTAGATAAGAAAACCGCAAAGAAGTTTCTGTTGGATTCTTTAGCTGTCCAGCCTCCACCAGACATCCCTCTAGAAGCAAGTAGAAGCAGGTAATAGCTCTGTAGGTCATTTGGTGTTTATGTCAGATTCTTCTTTTGCAACTCCACTGGAGGCCAGCATGGATCCGTCTTTTCACATGTTCTCTGAGGCTTTACAGGTGTCTGCTCTGGACGTTGAGGGGGGACCATGGTTGATTATCTCTGAGGGTCCTAGAGGGATTCCGCAGATATTGGTCAGGGAGGAAGTTCCAGGTTCTCTTCTCAAATCTCACCAAGGGTTGGAATCTCTGACATCTTTTAGGGTTGACATCCCTTCTAAGAAAAGACAAAAACTGAAGCATGTTTCAGTCCATCTTTTGGATACTCAAAGGGAATGCAAGGGTTTACTTAGGGCTTGTTCTCTGCCTTAATGGCCCTAAAGCCTCTTCAAGGGGTTTCAGTACCCACTCCTCCTTGGACCTCTACCCTTTCTAAATGGCTTAGGAAACCTTATTCCTTCTATGAGGATTCCCTGTCTGGTGAGGGGTCTTTGCCCTATTCTGCACAGATGCCTTCACCTTTGGCTTATGGTTCTGATAAAGAGGAGTTTGTTAGCCCTGAGTCTCCTTTCAAGGAACTGTCCTTAGGATGATGGAATTCTTTAAGTGGGATTCTATTGCTAGGATGATGGAATTCTTTAAGTGGGATTATTCTCATGTGTCTGATATTCAGACAAGCCATTATGAGTTGCTTCAGGTGGATAATCCTAAACCATCAGCAGTTCCTCATGTGCTGGCTGCCTTGTTAGATACTGTCAATGCTGCTGCCAAGTCTTGTGATTCTTAGCCTCCTGCTGCTAAGAAACTTATAAGGTTCCTGAGGATTGTCTGTTTTTATTTAAATGCCCTTCTGCAGATCTTGTGTGGTGTCTGTCTCTTCTGACAGACCTTCTAAACTTTTGCCCTCTTCCAAATTTTGCCTTCTGATAAGGATAGTAGGGCTATGAGGAGGATTGGCAAGAAAGTTTACACTGCTTCTACTTTGGCCATTCAGGCAATTAATTATCAGACCCACATGACCAGGTATGATCTGGCATTGATTGCTCAGGTTTGTCTGGTTATCTCTGCCCTCCCTGATTCAGATAGCAAATCCTCTGCCTTATATTTTTTAGGTTCTGCTTCCCAAGTGACTCACCACTCTATTAAGTATATTTATGATGCTGCTGATGCCTTATGATGCTGCTGATGCCTCTTCTAGGGCCGGGGCTTTTGTGTCCATCATGTGGCTTTATTCTTGGCTTCATCTCCAATCTCCTCCTGAAGACATTAAGGCCAAGTTGTTGGATGCTTCTTCGGATAATACACATCTTTTTGGGACTGCTGCTGCTGCTGACATGTTTAAGTCTCTTTAAGAGAAAGGCAAAGCCTTGCAAGACCTTAAGCATATTTTTGTCTCTCCTATCCCTAAGTTCCAGAGAAATTATCCTTCTAGGTCTGCTTTTGTTCACAGGTAACCCTGCCAGGTCTCTAAGGGCAGGAAGGGTGGGAAGTGGCCCCCATCTGCTAAGGCTTCTAAGATTTATGTGGCTCAGAAGCCTCCTTTATCTGATAAGCCTGCTTCTCTTTGACAATTCACCCCTCCTGCCTTCAGACCAGGTTACTTTGTCCCTTTGGCTCTCATTTTATTTTCCAAATCGGCATCTCATCACTTTAGACTTTTAGGTTCTTTTTATCATCCATCAGGGTTACTTCATGTTATGGAAATCTCTCACTCCTTTTTCAGGGATTCCTCAACTTCCTGTAGAGCAACTTTCTCATTTCCTGGAAGTTTTAGATCCCTGTTGAACCAAGGAACCATTCAAACTGTCTCCCCTTTCCCAAGTGGGAAGGGGGGGTTTATTTCAGGAAGTTCCTGGTTCCTCGAAAGGAGGGCACATGGGGACCTGTTTAGGATCTGTCCCAGCTCAACACCTTTCTTGAGATCCCTTCTTTTTGGATGCTTACTTTTCAAACTGTCTTTCCTCTTTTATTACCCCAGGCTTTTCTGGTGTCCTTGGGCCTGAAAGATGCTTACCTTCATATCCCTATTCACCTTATTTTCAATAAGTTTTTACATTTCTCTGTATCTTCCACTCATTTTCAGTTCTCTGCTTTGCCCTTTGGCCTCTCTTCTGCCCCAAAGGTGTTCACAAAATACCTAGCTCTCCTGTGATTGCCTTCTTCAGACTCCAAGGCATTCAGATTTTTCCTTATTTAGATGACCTGTTGCTTCAGGCACCTTCTCCCAGTCAAATTGTTGCAGGTTCTGCAGTTCACCATCTCTATTCTTCAAAGCCTTTGGGTTTACTATCAACTTCCAAAACTCCGTCTTGACTCCCACTCAGGATCATGTGTATCTGGGATGCAGGATTTAGATGGTGCCAATGTTGACCTCTCTTCTGCCTCCAAATGTATTGTCATTGATGGCCTTCTTTCAGTCTTTTCTTCCTCTGTCTGCCATACCAGCCAGGGATTTTCTTTGGGCCCTGTGATTCATGGCCTCTTCTATTCCAATGCTTCCTCTTGCCAGACTACATATGTAGAAGTTGCAATGGTACTTCAAAAGTTGGTTTGGCTGCAGCATTGTCACCCTCTGAATTTCAGTGTACCTCTCCTTCCCTGTCTCAAGAATGAATCTGAGTGGTGTATTCAACAGTTTGTTCTCATCCCAGGCCAGTTCTTTCATCCTCCAGTCCCTTCTCAAGAGCTGTTCACCGATGCCTCAGACATGTGGTGGGGGGCATATCTTAGTCATCTGAAGGTTTGGGGTCTTTGGCATCCCATCAGACATCAGAACATATCAACATCAAAGACATGAGAGCTCTGATTTTGGTCCTTCAGGCTTTTCATTCCATGTTTTCTACAGGCCCTCTGAAGGTGTACACAGACAACACTACAGTGATGTGGCATGTCAACAAGCAGTGGGGGCACCGAATCTTACCTCCTCTGCAGGATTGTGCTTCAGGCTTGGGAGGTGGCTGTTAGATATCAAGTAACTCTCCTGGCAATGTACAGTCCTTCAGAGCAAAATCTTGTAGCAGACTCTCAGAGCAGGTCCAAAACACAGGCTCACAAATGGATGCTTCTCAGAGATGTGTTTCTGGACATTCTCCATCAATGGGGTATTCCTCAGGTAGATTTTTTTGCCTCCCTTCTGAACAGGCAGCCTCCTCTCTTCTGTTTCAGGGTGCCATGCCATCTGCTGTGGAAGATGGATGCCCTTTCCTTTGCTTGGAATTGTTGATTACTTTATGATTTCCCTCCTCTTCCTCTACTTCCAAGAGTCCTGCAGAAGATTCAGCTGGACTCCCCAAAATCTTGCTAGTACCTCCCTTTTGGCCAATGCCAACACTGGTTCCCCTTCATAATGCATCTGACATGGGGCAATCATCACAAGTTACTTCACTGGTTGGATCTTGTAGTTCATCTGGTCAGGATAAAACAGATGAACCTTTGTGGGTTCTGTTCAAGCAGCTTTATTACACACAAACACATCAGAAATGAGGCTTTGTAACTTAAACTTAAATAAACTTATAAACAGACTGACTGCCACACTCATACATGTTAACACTCAGGCTGTTCTCTCAAAATGGCACTGCTGCCTGCACATGCTCTGTATTTATATGCACAAGCTTACATCTGGGAATGCTTCTTAAATGTACATACACACGCTCTGATCTACAGATCTCTTTACACAAAACAAGGGGTCTCTCATCCATGCTCTCTTGTCTACTCTACAGCTGACATTGTGGGGGATAGGGTTTTGATCCCTTTCAGGCACCTCTCTTCTGAAGATTCACTCAGGGTTTTACAGGAGGCAAGGAAACCCTCAACCAGAAAATCTTATATGTCCAAATGGAAAAGATTTTCAGTCTGGTGCAGTGCTCGTAACCAGGACCCTTTTCCAGTGGGGGTCCCTCTAGTCCTCTCTTATTTGTGTGAGCTGCTCCAGTCTGGCTTGGCCTATTCTTCTGTGAGGGCAAATTTGTCAGCCATTTCTACTCGTCTGTCCTGGAATCCTCCTTTGACTTCTCATTTTGAAGTCAAATAATTTCATAAAGGCGTCCTACATATTAGACCTCCAAGAAAACCTGTTTTTCCTCCTTGGGACCTTAATTTTGTCTCAGAAAAATTGACTCAGGCTCCTTCTGAGCCTGCAGATTCTCCTTCTTTGCAACATTGTACTCGGAAGACTGTTTCGTTGCTGACTCTTACTCCTCCTTTTTTTTCTTCTTGTTTTTTTCTTTTTTTTTTTAACAGGGACAGGGTGTCTCTTCATATCAATCCTTTTTTTATGCCCAAGGTAGTAAATGAATTGTCCTTGCATCAGTCGGTACATCTCCCTTCCTTTTTTCCTTCCCTCAGTCCGCTAGTGAGAGGGTCCTGCATACCTTTGATTTGCACAGACAGCTATGGTACTATTTGAATAAACTAAGATTTTTTGCAAGTCTGATCAGCTTTTTGTTTCATTTCATCCCAGGCTATTGGGTTTGGCTGTTTCTAAGCAAACCATCTCCTCCTGCATATCTAAGGCCATTTTCTTTTATTATACTTTTCATGGTAAATGTGTCTATTTCTGTTAGAGCTCATTCCACTAGGGCTGTTGCCTCTTCTGGTGCCTTCAATGGATTGTACACCAATTCCATCTTGAAGCTGCTACTTGGTCTTCAGTGCATCCTTTTACCAAACATTATAAGTTGGATATGGTTTCTAGGGCCAGTGTAGGTTTTGGTGAAACCACGTTATGTGGGTTTGTTGAGGTGTCTTCTCAGCCTTCCACCACCCATTCTGTTTCTTCAGCTTTTTTACTCTCCATTCCATAATGAATACTGCAACCGGGATTATAAAAGGACATAGTACAGCTCTTTAAAATCTTACTACAACAGTAGACGTCCTGCTCTTCACTGTTGCAGTATTCGCTTCCTCTCAGCAATCCCTTCTTGTTTTTTCTGCATTTGTTTCCTTCTGGATGTGCATGGACTCCTTTGTCCTGTGGCAACTGTTCTCTTCTGGGGCAATTCAATTCTAGGTAGTTGTGTCCATACCTCCCTTTTACTCCCTACATTCTGTGTGAGGAGCATTAATGTGATGTACTGTTCTAACAAGATCTCTTTTAGGCTTTTTTATACTGGCTGAGCATCAGACATCCCTTCTATAACAAATACTGCAACAGTGAAGAGAAGGACATCTACTCAAGATTTTACACAACTGTGCTTTTATCAGAATAACACTTTTTGTGACATTTGCTAACCAGTTCAATCTCAAAATACAGCTTGTTGTTGAGGAAGAGGACATTCTTTAGTGCTGTATTGCCTGTTTAACAATTTTGATATAAAATTTAGATGGGATGATAAAGCAGCTGGACACACTCAGAGTTACGACTGTGCATATCCACAGTGGCACAACAGTCACACAGCATTTATTCTACAGTTTGGTTACCATATGGGGTGCCTTCTGTGTAAACTCTGCTAGTCCTTCCAGTATCTGCATGCGTTTTCACCAGATGCCCCTGTGCCCTGTCAGAGGCATGCTATAAGTGAATTGGCAGTCCTTCCCGTTTCTTCTAGGTGTGTGTGTGTGCGTGTGCGTGTGTGTGTGTGTGTGTGTGTGTGTGTGTGTGTGTGTGTGTGTGTGTCCTGTGATAAACTGATATCCTATCCTGGACTAGTTTCTGTACCATGCACCCAGTAAGTACCAAGATAGGCTCTGGCTGCCTTGAACTGGATAAAGTAACTATCGCAAAGAGTGAATGTCTATTCAAGAGTGATCTTTGAAAAGGTAAATACACGAAAATTGAATACCTTGCAGTATTGTACTATTAATATTATATTGAGCAATTTTCTTTGTAATAATTACCAATTAGTTTTAGTTCTCCGCAGTATAATATATTCACAAAGGCAAGAGGCATATGTAATTGCAGTCTGGCTTTTTATCAGTTTTAGCAGTAGGAATGCAACCCAATTAAAATGATATAAACTTGTGTATACTTCAGAACTAGTTGTAACAGCACAAAGGTAAACAAGAAAATCAGTACAATAATCCACTGTAACAGCAAGTATTACATGGAATAGCAGACGCTCAACAGTTGCTGTGTAGCTTTACACATAGCAGTGTCAAAATGATGTGCACTATCTACACCCAAGTATCAAGCATTCGGCTCTAATAGATCGACAGACTGCAGTCAGTAACTGCAGTTTGGGTAATTCAAATAGTATCAGGAATGAACCAGAATCTCTGTATAGCATGGCAAGCCTATGGATATCATCAGGAATACATTTCATTCATTATTTTGTCCAATAATAGAAGCCAGTATCACTTAGGAATTATGTCACCAGCTTTGGGGAAAGTCAAGAGCATGCCTCTCAGCTGTTAGGATTTTAGCAGATTGTCCAGACTTTTGCCTCATATTTTTGGTCTGTTCCTCATAAAATTTATGGTTTCCTGGCAAATCACTGAGGATCGAAGTTACTAAATAAAGACATACATTTGAGTTTCAGATTTCATATCCTTCAGAAAATGCAGTCTAACATAAATCCCGTATTTTACCAACTTTCTAAATTTTTAAGAGCAATATTTAAAATTTGCCCCTATTCTTTGACCTTTTATTTTAGGCTTTGTCCATTCTTGAGCTAAGTTGAGAGGTATGCAGGAGAGCATAGAGGGAGAGTGTGAATCCTTACCAAAGTGTGGGCTGCTGTTGTAGTGATTAAGTTGAATAGGATACATGCATCATATAGGGGTGTGGTTCTGAAAACATTAACAAGTGAACTGAGTGTTATAAAAGGTTGTTTGCCCTAGGAAACAGGTGGGCATTTATTCCAGTTTTGGATATGAAATGTTGTATTCTAGCTGCTTTGTGTTGTGCAGTATACTGTGCTTGTGTATAATAGAGGAAGTAAAGAGAGGTCAGACTTACAGCCTCAGGCAAAGGTAGGTTAACGTCAGAACATTTGTGTGGTGAGTTGTAACATCTTGCTAAAACGGTAAGCAGTGAGCAAAGCAGATTAGAGGCAGGAACTCTGAAATGTTTATGGATGACAGTGAAGAAGATGTCACCATGTGTTGCATGATATCTTAAAATCTGTCTGGAAGCCGATTGTGCTAAAATGGTTTGTAGTATGGAGTGATTTTACTGAAATATTTGGTTAGTAATACTTTGAGGCTTTGTTTGTTCCCAGATAACTACTCCTTTTACTCTGAAGTAGTATTAAATGTTCAGGATGATGTAAAACATCATTTGTGTGAGGCCAGGTTCACTTGAAGGATACATTATTATCATTGTAATGGCAGAAGTTGATTGAGGCTGTCTAGGTATAGTATGAGGTATGAACTCTTGTGGAGGCCCCCGAAGGGTTATTTTGATATCATCTTCTGTCATGTTTGGAGTTGTAATATGTAAGTGAGAGAAAGTTAATCTGATTAGTTTGAGCTGGCCTGCTAACATTAAAGTATCTTATTGCAAAGTCATCAGTAGGCCAAGTAAGGGAATCATTTCAGTACTGTATGAGGCTAGTACCTAAAGTTGCTCCATATTTTAAAAGGTATGCATATAATATACAGTCTTCATTCAGGATATCCTAAGAAGATGAAAGTTTTTAGTTATTTGGAACAAATGTTTCATAAATATGCATAACAGATAGATTGTGAAAGCTGCCTGAGGGAGTGGCTGCTGCTTCTTTAATTGGTGGCTCATGGAGAGCAACATTCACTGTTTTAGAAGGGTAACAAGCCCAGGTAGTAGTGAATTATGGGGCAATAAGAAGGTGGTATGCAGTCTGCTCATTACAACAGTTGAGAAGAGATCATTTATTAACTAGATGTCAAGTTTAGAGGATAATGAGGGTTGAATTTATAACCAGAAAAGAGGGAGAGTCAAGTTATACTTGATGTTTACCCAGCCCTTAACTGAAGATGTGGTACTCTTACATTTTATTTATTTATTGGAAATTTAACTTTCCCTTAGTGATATTGTGTACAGTCTTGGCATTGTGGGGAAGTGTATGGCGCACTGAACATACTTTGTATGCTGTATGTTTTAACAGCTTATTGAATACTTATTTGTTGACCACCACGAAGAGCAGCAGTGAGTAACAGATTATTTTGTCACCTCCTGTGTTTCTCTTCAGGTTAGCCACTGGAGAGTCTGAGCTACATTTTAGCTCGCCTGATTATTTTGGCTTACTAGGAAAGTGACAGTAAATTAAAGTTGTTGGACCTTTAAAATGAGTTTTACTGGGGAGGCCTGAAGGGTTATTCTGACACCTCCATTTTCATTTTGTATCATACATGGTGACTTTAACTTGAAGGCTGACCTTTCTTGGATAGCAAGAAATGTATCATCCAGAAAGATGAAATGGCTGCTGTTCACAAGATCACTCAGGAAGTGTGTGAGATAAATAAGAGCAAAGCCCTCTCTTCATGCTGACCCTCAGTGTTCCTTATGCTGTGGGCACTCATCAATTTCCTTGTGGCACCAGATCAACTGTAAATTAAGATGTAACAATCATAGTAGACCGTCCTCTAAACTACCATCAGCATTATCAGTTTTTTGCTTTAACACTGTCCTCTGCAGCTGATGGGCTTGCTCACAGAAGTGAGGGCATGCAGTGGCTTCACATTTGTGTCCAAATATTCCTTTGCATATTTACTGAAGGTTACCACTTATGCTGCTTGGCAGAACAAATGTTCTGGCTCCTGTACTGGGTGTCCTACCCCACTTTTCCAGCAGGTGATGGCATTGCACTGGGCTGGACCCTCTTTCTCTCCCCTCAGATGGGTGAGCTAGCATCAGTTTCTTGCTTACACCACATTTCACAGTCTTCTTTAGTGTTGGCCTGGCAGCCAGTCTAGGGGGCATGTAGGTTATATTTGGGCTTTATAGCTGTGTGCCATGGAGATGGCTTGAGCTCCTATTTAAATAAGGTGACAATTTTATAAGCCTGTTGAAAGATTCATTTTTGTTTGCATTACTGACACCTGGATTGATGAGTTGTAGAATAGATCCTACATGGATGTATATTATGCAGGTATTGCTATGACCCAGGTCCAATTTTCAGTGCCTCTGGCACTGGAGGAGCCATTGAGAAGGGAGAGGAATGAGGAGATTTAGCCTGCTGCCTTCCCAGGAGATGGGAACAACATGCATGTCATAGGGATGCTGTAACTCTGGGTACACTAAAATCCTGATAGCGTATAGGGAAGGCAGGGCTGTCTGAGAGTTTGTCACCCAAGTGAGTGAGCTCCACTCCATCTTCTGCCCATTGGGTGTTTGTAGTGGCATACGTGTGGGGAAGACTGGTTAGAACGTACATGTAAACAGCAAACAGTTGGCTGGATAGTTACCATACTGCAGATGGAATGATTCATAATGAGGAATGAACGGACATAGCCATGGTGTTGGATCTAATAATGTTTGGCAGGCATATGTTGGATACAAAGTACAGAAAAAAGTTGACTATAGGAAATGAGGACCATCTTAAACATTTGCACAGTTGTTCATAGTTCCATTGATTTGTATTAGAGTTGGGTTTAGCTGTTGTAATCCTATAATCTGTTTCCCCACTAGGTGATTAGTATATTAGATTTTTTTCTTTTTCCTGGATATTTGCAGAATTTATCATGCTTGCAAAATTAACTGAATTGAGTTATCATAGGGGTTGATATGATTTCAGTGCCAAGGCTGGTTGTACATAATCTTGACTATACAATTCCATGCATAACTGAATTGGATTACTGGGTTTTGAATTCATTTCATTTTCAGCAAATGCTGACACTACAGATACAAGTTGCTAAAACCATTCTGGCTATCTTCAGAATATTTTTTTCCAGGGGGTAAAACTGAGGGGGCCACACCCTGACAGACATAATATACTTGCTCAAACTTACAGAACAATGTAAAGTTTGTACTTCATCGGCATTCACTGAAGACTGTCAAATTAAATGACATACACCTGGTGACCCCCATATCTTCTTATCAGCTGTACAGATTTTCACAATGTCCAGATATCTCATATTTTTGGTCAATTTTCCATAAAATTGTGGTTTTCTGGCAAATCCCTAAAGATTTAAATTGGAAAATAGACATCTGAGTTTCAGACTTCATACCCTTGCAAAACCTGTTCTGTCAACTTTCCAAGTTTGTTAGAGCAATAACTTGTTCCTATTTTCGGCCCTTTGTCCCACGTGTATTTCTGGCTTTGTCCATCTTTCTTGCTCTGAGATCGAGAGACTAGCATAAAATATAAGCGAAGATCTTCCTCCAGTCTGGTGGTAACTCGTTGCCATTTATTGTTTTTACTTTGTTTGTATTGCCAGTTACATAAACTCAATGTGGTTCATTCTAAATGTGTGTGCTACTTGGCCTCCAAAAGAAATCTGATCTTATGGAGATGGTCTGCATTTGTCAATTTTTAAGGAAATTTTCTTTAGCTGTTACAGGGCTGAACATGGTGGTGTGGCTTTTGCACGGATTGCCATCTGTTCGCTCTTGTTTGGAGAAACTTCGAAGCTAATGATACACAAATTTACACAAATTGAAGCATAGCTTAATGACTACTCTTTAAAGCTTTAATGTGGAAATGTGTATATTTGATATTTGTTTACCGAGAAGTCCGACTGGTGCAGAACCCACTTTCACCGGAGGCCCAAGGAGAAATGCTCCAGATGATTCTGATGCATGTCTTTGGAATGTGGGAGGAAACTGGAGCACCCGAAGAGAACCCACGCGAACGCAAAGAGGACGTACAGACCCTATCACAGTCTACAATTGTTTGTGTCTTTCGGCTTTTCCCGGTTAGGGTTCACCACAGCGGAACTCCGGTCCGCTAATGATTGGCAGTAGAGTTTTACGTGCTGACTTGCCGGGCCTGACACACAGCCTTCAACGAAGGAGCCCGTTCACGCATGTCGACACACAGAAGACGGTCTTGACTGAGAATCGAACGGGTAACGTCTAAATGTGAGGCGACAACGCTACCGCAGCACCACCACCGCATCAAACTGGAAAATATCTTGCTTGGTAGGCGTCAACGCTAACCGCTACACCACTGTACCGCCCATAATCGGCAAGAGTTGCGGTGCAGGACTGTAGTCCCAAAGGCATTACAAACTTTGTGAGATTCCTTGCTTGTTTGTCACTATCTCCAGACTTAAATTCTGTCTTAATTGCCTGTGCAAGCAACCTTTGTGCTGTCATATGCTAGAGACTTGACACTAATGTTTTGTCAATGGGGGCCACCTTGTTTTGACTTGAGCCCAAGCTTTCATACTGCGTGTTGGGGTGCTGTTCAAATATTCGCAGGTAAATTTAAAAGCGGGAATTTTTTTCTTCTAATTTAAGTCTTGATTTTTTTTTTTATCCGATTATAGTATCTCCTCTAGTTTTCCATTTCTGGTTAAAAATGCTTCTGATTGATCTTTCAGTCCTGTGTAGTTAAGGCTCGGGTGTAAGCATACTAGGCTGATCTTACTGAGGTAATTATGACTTGTTGACATAAATAACATAACTTCGTCTTTTATTGATTGGCATCACGAAAAATCAAGTTGTGTGCTAGTTATGCCTCTGTGCCAGCTTAAACAACACTTCAACAGGCTACACTAGGCAGATTATTTATTGTTCAGATCATCATGTCCTCCGTTAGTCGTTATATGCAGTCGTTGGTCACTGGCAGATAATAGTTTAGAAATCTCGAGTTATATGGAGGGTAATCATCAATGTATACTAAAATGCAATTATCTGTTCTGTTCCATAAACAGATATTGGGGGGGGGGGGGGGGGGGTTCCTTGTCCTAGTGATCATTAGAGGAAAAAAATTGCCTGTATGTTCCCCTTTATTGTGAATTCATACTAAAACCATAGGTCTGTCAGCACTGCACAAGCCTGCTGTTTGAGGAATTCCAACTAACTGTAGGATAGTTTATTCTATTTCTTAAGTGAATCTGTCTTCTGTAGCCTGCATCTTAGTTGTATTAACTACTGCAGGATGTTTACATGGGTTGGCTAAGAAAAGTACCTGGCATTTGTACCTGCCTGTGTTTGTCTAATCTTCTTCTTTCGACTTTTTCCCGGTTAGAGGTCGCCACAGCAGATCAACTGTTCACTCATGATTGGCAGTGGAGTACGGTGTTGAGTTGCCAGTCTGGTGTCCAACCTTCCACTGAGGGCACACACATGCACACACTCATTCCTAGGGCTAATTTAGAGCATCCAATCCACCTACAGCATGTTTTTGGGATGTGGGAGGAAACCTGCGCGACCACAGGGAGGAAATGCAGACTCTGCAAAGAAGACATCCCAGCTGAGGATCAAACCGAGGAACCTCTTGCTGTGAGGTGACAATATAGGGTGATATGATTAGGAAGGGCAAAGTTAGAGGGCAGAAGGCTAAGGGGTGATATGATTAGGAAGGGCAAAGTTTATATATATATATATATATATATATATATATATATATATAGGGTGATATGATTAGGAAGGGCAAAGTTAGAGGGCAGAAGGGTAAGGGATAGAGAAATGCATAGGAAGAAAAAATAAGCATAAAGTTAATTGGTAGAAAGTGGGTTAAAGACTGTAGCTTTGCTAAAGTAAATTATAGGGTGACTAAAGCATGTGCTGATAGCATGTGCTGATAGCTGTCTGTCTTTGAGTAGTAGTCCTCTGAATGTGTTGTATTTCAGTATGTCAGTTATATGGGAGTGAGTTTCATACTTTTGGAGTACAAGTATAAAGAAGGCATGCTTTCAGGATGACGAGGGCTCTTGGGTCTAGCCAGTACTTGGGCAATATTCGACTGAGAGCAAAATAGGTGGGGAGTTCAATAGATTTACTCTGAAGGGAGTTAAGAAATTTGTTTGTGGACAAGATTGAGAAGTATATCTGCACACTCCTTTATATAGAGAGAGACTGTCAAGGTATTACAGTGGTCTTCATTTTTTTTTTGTAGAAGAACATAATTTGGCAGATTTTGTTAAGGATCTGTAAACCAGTACACTGAGGGTGTATTCCAGCTGTGGTTGAAGTGCATTGATGCATACTACCTTCATTCAAGGGTGAGAGTGCATTTTCTAGTTTATGACCAAAGCGAAAGTTTAAAAAGTGTCTGTGCACATTGTTTTCCTAGTTTAAATTAGGATCCAGGTATTGGAATGAATACACCTTCAGTTGAGAGTTGCAGGAGGGTGGCAGTGGAAGTTTGTTTACTTTTGGTCAAGTGACCGAAAACATTTAACTTATTATGAAGCCTAAAAAAGCGAAAGTAATTGTCAACTAGCCATGGATGCAGGTTGTCGAGGGTATGTTGTTGCACATCAGATTGTCTTACTACTACGTTAATGTGCATAGAGAGACTACGTTAATGTGCATAGAGAGGAGGTTCTTAAGGCCTAGGGAAGTAATTGAAGAGACTGCTGCAAGGATTTGACCTTGAGGACAACCCTGAGGATATATATATTGTAAGAACAGATGACTTGCATATGTTCTATTAGAGGGGTAAACTGCTAAACCATTGCAAGGTGGAGGAGGAGGTAAAGTTGGAAAGGGTTAGTAAGTTGAGGAGTGGAACTGTATGATTAAACAAGTCAAAACTTTTGAGATGTCTGTGAACAGAGCTCTTGCTAGTAAGCATTTGCTGTTGGTGAGTAACTTCTTATGCTCAGTTTTTCCTGTGTTTGTCATAGCCATGCTGATGCACTCCAAAGATAATGATGAAGGAAGGAGGAGAGATGGGAATATACTACGTTTTTGAGCAGTTTTAGTTGTGACTGTGAAACTGAATTACGTAAGTAGATGTATGTAGCCAAGCTGCCTTTCGAGAGACCAATGAATTACATAAGTAGATGTATGTAGCCAAGCGGCCTTTCTTGAGGGACCAAGGACAGATTCCTTCTGAGCTAGGTGGGCTATGGTTTGAAAGAATATGCAAGTGTCTGTTTCTGTTCTGGAGATCTTTTGAGGTGGAATGGGGCAGGCAAGGTTCCAAAGTAGAAGTTGCAGGCTGATTATGTGCCGGAGCAGAAACTTTTATCAAAGTTAGATGGGGTTAAACTTTGTGCCGAGTTACTACATCCAGTCAGGCAAACTATCTTTCCACAACTGTCTGGGGTTGGAGAGGCTAGAGGTTTGCCTAGTGTGTGAATAGATAGCTTTTTGCCACCTTCCTAGATTTTTTGCTTTATTGTACTGCTGAATCTGTGTGTTGTGGTCACTTGAGTCTCCTGTTTTCAATAGGTAGGTGCTATGGGATCGTTTATATCCACCTGAGCTACTACCAACTCAAGCAGATGGGACCTGTAACTCCCACCTGGAGTGGGAATACAGCCCAGAGACTTCTGGTCTTCCAGTTGCATCACTGGCACTGCTACATATTGGCAGTGACCATCTGAATAGCAAAAGACCTAGTATAAGCCTGTCTGAACCATCTTAGTCTGTCAGGGAAGATATGGACACTCTCTCTTTTTAGTAATCCATTAGGTCTGATGAGCAGAATACTGACTCCATTTTCTATTAAAACAAAATCCTTTTTGATATAAAATCTGGAACTTGACTTTTTTTTTTTTTTTTTTTAGATGTCATTTAATCAGAGCAAGCTGACTGTATTAAAAGTAATAAATTATGAGATGTTCTGTGGCCTAAAATACCAAATTCTTGAAAATCTTTTTTTCCAATACGAAGGCAGTAGAAATTCAGAATTAATAGTAATTTTTCCTGGAAAATGGAAAACCAGTGTCCCTACTAACGAGTAGTAAGCAATCTCCTCCCCTGCAGTTAGCTGGCCTGTCCAACATGAATAGTGAAGTAGTCCCATGAAGAATGTATGTATAGTGCTGGAGAGACGTTTGAGCCAGGTTTCTACGAGATCACGAATGTCTACATTATGCGACAGCCTGAGGTGGATTTGAAAGTTCATTGGTAGGTTGCCAAATTTCAGGTATTGTTCTGAGACAGGGCTTTGTATTTGATGTAAAATGATATATTGGGTAATGTTTGCAGTAGACCAGGGTTGGGTAGTTTTTTCTCCATTTCTTTGCAGGCACAGATTCAGATCTGGACAAGTTGGTGCCTGAGATGGGAGTTGGCATGAAAGTATACATGGGAATTGTATCTTAAAAGGTGAAGGGTTACCCCAGTTATCTTTGAAGGTGAGCATGATACCTCTCTCAGGTGCTATACTTGTCGTCCTTCTGATTGCTGTTGTGGGAAGGTAACAAATTCTGCTTTTTATAATTATTGCAGTTTTTTTTTTTCTGGGTATGACCTGCTGGTGTTTGTTCTGCCAAAACAAAGTTCATGTATGATGTTCTTTGTCTCATTTTCTTAACTATTTCAACTATATATATATATATTTTTTTTTTTTTTTTTTTTTTTTTTTTTTTTTTATTATTATTATTAAACAAAGTGCTTGCTGATTTGTATATTAAGGTTGGGTACAGGAAGCTGGGAGGACCAGGCTGACCTAATATGTGGTAGATATCCATTCACCATCTCATGATTTCAGTTTGTATCTCATAGCTAGTCCTCTGTATTTGAGATTCCCCCACCCCATATTAGGCAAGTGTGAGTACTAAACACGTACACCTAAGTATTTCTGTTCTGTACAATTTGCTGTTGTTGGTAATTTGCTGTTGGTGCTTCTGTGTGTCCCCCCAGTTTGCTGGCCAAATCATAACAATGTTCTCCCATATATTATCATTTTGGGTAGTGATCCAGGCTTCTAAGTGACTAGAATGGAGTATGATGTCATGCATGCATATTAGGCTAGGACTCTCTCCCCTCCCCTTAATTTAACTTCGTCAAAGTTTAGTGCTGTAGCCTGTAACCGACGTTCACCATGACATGAATTTGGAAATCCCACTTGCTTTCCCTGTGATAGGAGAGCAAACTTTGAATCCTTTAAATCCTCTTTGCCCCCCTCCATGTTAGTCAAACCCAAGTGGAGCAGGAAGAGTCTGGCGTACACATGCAGTATTGAGGGAGAAGTTGAGATTGTGCCCTAGATGCACAGCAGTCTGTCTTTTAGCAGAGAAGTTTAAGGTTGCAAGCTGCTTCCTGTGGTTCAGGCTTCATTTCTGTCGGCCTCCATTTGTCTACTGTCTGTCAGCAAGTGACATAACCTGGCAGTGCTCCTAGACTGGGCCTGATGTATTAGTGCTGTGATTATACAGACTGTCTTGTGACAGTCTGGTGTTACAAAATGGTGGTGAGAAGATATAATCATGGCTTATTTACTACTACACTTGTACCGCTGTTTACTTTATCAATTTGCTTGGGTCACCAGAAATGTGCAGCAGAAGCTTCCATTGTGTCCTTGGAATTGATAGTTATCCAGTTTAGGCACAGATGCAGAACAGATTTTTTTTTTATTCCCAAACCTTTATCAGTTGGTTGACAAAAATCCAAAAAAGCAATTGCCACCAGTTTGAGAGTATTAATCTCTTGATATAAAACCAGCAGTTAAAACAGCAAATAAGATCCAAATCTATGTAAGCGCTTTCGGGATATTACCTTTCTTCAGGCTGGTACTTTCTCAAACTGGTGGCAACTGCTTTTTTGGATTTTTGTCATTGGTTGTTTAAGTGGCTGCCTTTGGTGAGGTTTTCCTGTTTTTTTTGGACTTTAATATGGATATCAAAATAAAGCCGTGAAGTTTTACAGTGCAGAGGAGATGCACTGTAATAAATTTTTTTGTAGCAATCTGTGTTGTATTTATTAATTAAATAAAACTTGCCTAACCTAGGGTAATTTTTATAAGCTATTTACAAAGTGAGATGTTTTGTAACATGCCTCCCCACACACTCCTTGCACTGTCAGCTGGTAAGGATATCTAGCTTTCTTGAAAGCAGTTTTCACTTGTAGGCTTCCCTGAGATCAGATACTTAAGCTCTGAAAATGTGTTACTCTCTTGTTACTCTTGTGTTGCAAATTCTAATGTCTTGTGGTAGGTTATTCAAACCATCAAGAGCTGTTTGGAAGAATGCTCGCTCAAATATAATTAGGTTTAATAGGAGCCTTGCAACAGACTGAGTTGTGAGCAGTTAGAAATGTTAGTTTGTATGTTCAATTCAGAGCCGTTTTGAGTAACCATTTTGTTCTAAGTAGTGTGCCATCTGCATACATGGTGCATTTTATACTAGAAAGGAGAGAAGGTAATGACTATATTTTTTTGCGTGCGAATAACCAAAACCCACTACTGAATATTAAGAACTCCTCCTGTTTTTGAATGTACCAGCCTGAAAAATGTTGCCTGTGATGACCTGAAATATTCTCTGGGTTTAGGCAGTTGACTTTGTTATAGAAAGATGCAAAATCATGGTAGTGCTAACTTTTCCAGCCTGTATTTTTAAGGTATGTCTGTCTGAGACCTTTGTAATGCATGGCTTCAAAATCTTATTTGTGGAGGGCCCCGTAATAACCTTTGCTTGACAAAGAATATTTGTCTGTCCTGCATTCACTGCTGCACTATTCGTTATGATATAGGATTCCCTGCTGCAGAAGTGCGAGTGTCTAGCCAGTCTAACAAAGTCTACTTGTTGCTCATTTAAAAGCTACACCAGATATCACCCAAATGCTCCTTGCATAGCATAGGGCATAAAGATGTTTAGGCCTACCGTAAACAGAACTTCTTTGCCACCAGTTCTGAATGAATCTTCAGTCTTTTACTCCATTTCTGCCAGTTGGAACGCATTTTCATTCTCCAGGGAATTGCCCACCACTGGAGCAGTAATAAAGGAGACTCTGTCCTCACCACTGGCACATGTGTGGGGGATGTTCAGTGGGAGGATAACGGGTATTTCCAGATGCAGCTCTCTACATAAAGTGCAACTGAGACTACTATCGGTCTGGGACTGGTTTCTCTTTTTTTTCCAGATCCCAGTAAGACTCCTCACTGGTACAGTTACAGAGTTGAGATGTCAGCTGAGTGACCAAGCCAAGACCTCAAGCACCCTGTGTCCAACCATTGCTTAATGTCCCTGCCGAAGTAGCTGATACACACACCTGGAAAAGACTGGCACAGGTTTACTAGCTATGCTCCCTTCTGCCCAAACTACAAGGTAGTTACCACTGTCATCAGTAACTCTTATCCGTTACTTTGGACACCTTTTAAGGGCCCTAATCTTATCGTGCAATATTAATACTAATACAAATGGCAGTTTACCAAGAGCAAGGCTATTAGGAATGGCCCACACAGTGTTGTCAAATATGCATGTAATCTCAAATATCTCATATGCAAGTACTCAGTATCTCTACACAGATCAGTCACAATGAAGGATTCAAATACATTTAAGAGCAAGACCATACTAAATACATATTCAGTGAAGAGTTCAAAGCCACAGGAAATATTTAAAATAACCTTGCAGTACAGGCTCGCACAAAAACAAAATCTAAACTAAGCTTTGCTAGATTCCTGACAGTATCTTGGTGTTACTGTACTCTAATAACTTACAAGCAAGGCAGATGTGGTGAGGAGGAGTTGTGGTTGTTTAGGTCCAAGACCGAATGCACTGTCTCACTAAGACTTCTCAAAATAATGGGGGGGAATTCAGTAAAGCCTACACGGAGTGATCTTCCATGTAGGCAGAGTGGCACGGCCCCAACATGGAAACTATGCCCTGCATGTGCAAATATATATTTTTTAATAGCCATATCACATTTGTGCACAGCAACACGTAAACATGCTGTTATACAATAAAATATTAAAAATTGTAAAATCCAAACACGAGACTTGTATGTGAGAATAATACATTATAGGGCCATGCAAGCAGTATGTACAATGGGAGATTTCAGTGGTTGTTAGAGGCAGGCCCTGGAATCGTGAAGTATCCAGGTTGTGTGCATGGATCAGTATGCAAATGAGCTGGAGTTGCTGAATAGCAGAAATGGGCTCCTGTGTCCATGGATAAAACTGGTGTAGCCCCTGATGCCCACAGAAGAGGTAGCTGACATCAAAACGGGGTGTGTCATATGTTTAAGCAGACTATTGCCGAGCAGCGCCTGTTTGCACACCGCTTAGCTAAGCAGGGGTGTGTCTAGTGCTGCTAAACTTTGTTTAGCTGCGGGGAGTGTGTTTTAGCTGTTTAAGCTAGGCTGAGCGTTGCCTGTGCTTGGGGGTGTATCCAGACTGCTGAGCAGTGTACACCAGCGCCGCAGGTTTGCAAGCCCCTTCTCAGTGCTTAACTGGGAAGGTTTTGTGTATATAAAGTACTGTTCCACAGACACTGGGCTATTCAAAGCCCTCTCATACCTGACAAGTGGAATGCATCATAGTTAGCCAATTGCACAGACTGCATCTGTAGTACACCAGTATAAAGCATGCATACACCCTACAATTTTGGTCCCCCCCACATACTCTGCACCATTGGAGTACACACTTGGGGAATTTTAACTGACAGAATGCTAGGGGCTGCTGCTCTGCTACATCTGTATGTGCTAGAGGCTGCAGGCAGTGCTGATATTGCTGCTGACAATGGGCCTAGAGTGAGAAGAGTGTTCAGGCCCAGGGTAACCTTCCAGGGGCTGCAGGGTGGACGGGGGGCATACAAGAACTTGCCAAACTTTGCCACCCACAACTTGGACCCAGAGCCAACAGAGGGGAACCCATCCCAGTGGAAACAAGTATGTGTAGCCCTTAGAATATTAGCTACAGGTACTTTTCAAAAGACCAACTGGGAACATAATGGGGGTACAGGCATCTGCATCCAGGGTACTCCATCAGTTCTGGGATGCCATGCAAATGCATGCCAGTGAGCACATTTATTCTGCACCCCTGAGGAGAGGGCCAGCAGTATGCATCTCTTCCACTGTGTGGCACATTACCCTGAGGTGCTGGGTGCCATAGACTGCACTCTTGTACACATCAACCACCCAGTGAGAATGGTAGAGCCTACGTCGACCACAAGGGGTGACGCTCCCAACTGCCAAGTTGTGTGCATTGCCCAGGGAACTATCATGTGTGTGCTAGCAGCTATAATAACTATTCTATCTGACACACAGCTGTACCAGAAATATGCACACATGCCTACCGAATGCCATAATGAGCCACACACAAACTAGGAACCTCCTGGAACGCGGGTTTGGGCTGCTGGTTCTGGTGCCCTGATATATCAGGTGGAGCCCTGCAGTACTTTCAGCAACATGTGCGCAGATGTTCACAGCATGTGCCATGCTACACAATATGATCCTGTGGAAACAGCTGTGGCAGGACCATCACAGGGAAGGGAAACATTGCCCCCCATCAGAGCCTAGGTCCCAAAGTCACAGGGGGAATTGGAGGAGGAACCCCCTGTCACTGTAGGCAGACATAAGCATGCCCAGTATTCCCTTGCCTTGGCAAAGAGGCAAAGCATAGCACAGGCACTGACAACCTAGGGCCCTAGGGACTGACGCCTTACTCTGACTCCCATACATAGTAAAAAGGATGCCAGCCAGACCACACAACCTCTACTTTACCATATATTGGCTGTGTACTGTGTGCATCAGTCGGCCCTGAAACGTATGTCTTTCAACTGCTGTGTCCACAAGGCAAGTCCTTGTCCCATACTACAAATGTATGGGGTACTATACTATGGTAGCATATGCATGGATCTGCTACATGTATGTAAAGGCTTGGGCAACAGGTACTCTGTCCAGTTCTGGGTACCCCATAATATTCATGAGGTCACAGGGCTGGAATTTCCACTGCAGTATGCAAGAGGAATGCAAAATAGCAGGGTCATAGGACAGACTCGGCACTGTCATTGCCAGGTTCCACTACCCCTAGCTGCACCTGTGTTCCCATACAACAATACATATTTCCAGGCTTGGGCAACAGGTACTCTGTCCAGTTCTGGGTACCCCATAATATGCATGAGGTCACAGGGCTGGAATTTCCACTGCAGTATGCAAGAGGAATGCAAAATAGCAGGGTCATAGGACAGACTCGGCACGGTCATTACCAGGTTCCACTACCCCTAGCTGCACCTGTGTTCCCATACAACAATACATATTTCCAGGGGTATTTGTAGAGATGTATCTGCAGACCACACAATCCCAGGATGGTGTCAAAGAACCTGCCCAAATGTCCTAGTTTACACAAAATGCAGGGGTAACAGTAGGGCTTGCACAGTGTATGTCTTTCTGCTGTTGATAGTGTGTGGAATTTAAACCTAGTCTTCTGGTGGCTCACTGGGCTAAGTACATTAGCAGGGTTAAAGATGGTTCAAAGCTGGCTGCACCTACAACTTTTACATGTGAGGTACTCCTATGGTAGGAGTCTGTCAATATGCCTCAGTCTGTTCATGCTAGAAAGCTGGACAAAGGCATGGGTGGCAGAGGGCCAACCAGACATTATACGTATGAAAGTGGCTAGTATAACAGCAGGTTGCAACAGGTCAGATTAGCAGCCGAATCATTTAACAGTGTCTAATTCACTTTTCTGTCGCCTCCATGTATTGGTATATTACCAGGAAACCACAACTGTATGAAGAACATAGCAGACATGGAGCAGAGTGCTGGACATCCTGCAGAAATGTCTACAGGTATGTAGGATGTCACCTGTGTCTGCTGTTTCAGCATGTACCTCAGTCACATCATACCCACAACTACTTACAGCAGGAAATCTGCTCAAAGCCATGAACAGTGGTGGGATAAAGGCCCAAATACAAGGGGAAGGATTAACTATTGGCCAGACAAATGTAGAATGTGCAGAGAATAACAGGCTGTGCATTAGCATGGGATTGCAACAAAATTCCAGACTGGAGTACAGGTAGGTCTGGCCTGGAGTCACCTTGTAAGTACTGACTGTCACACTGGGCATGCTCCTACACTTGGCTAACTTGAGCCCATGTCGTCCTCATTTGTCTGAGGAACTGATATATGAAAATGTGTGTGCATACAGGCAGCTATGTCTGTTTCTCCCTATCCCCCTCACACATCATTACCCAATGCTGGGGTTATCTGCACCTACACACAGCAGTTGTTTGATAGTAACAGACCAAGGCCGCATAATGACACTCCCCAAACCCAGAACCCTCTGCCTATGGAATGTCACCCTGTAGACAGTCCACGGTGAGCAGGTGGTATAATATGCAATGGGTCAAAGCAGGACTTGGACAGGCTATATTGTCAATGGACAGTTGCCCACCTAGCAAACTGCAGCTGGGCAGACATGGTGGAACTGGTATCTGTACACACACAGCGGGGGTATTAACACATACCCCTCAGCTAGGACACTAGATCCGCTAACAACATAAAGCAGGTTCACTGTGCATGCCACAAATGCTGTGTAATAAAAGGCCAATCTGTATAGTCCAAGTACTATGGCTGTAGCCATGTGTACAACAGATTTAACCAGTGGCACGTGCACTACGTACTGTGAGCTATAGTATGTAATGGTAGGTAGGGGTTCTAATCTCACTTCAGCCACCTTTGTGTGTGGATATTTCCATAACGGCAGTATAGACATGGCCATCTGGCATTTGTCTGTGTCATGGTGAATCCATTTTATGGCCCTGTGAGCAGTATACTCCTGCATATTGTCCTGCCTGTCAACACTTGCTGATTGTCACCCACCTTAACAGCACTGGCTGACATTCTAAAGCTCCATGGCGCATGCAATAAGTACATAGTGCTGTAGTGTATACTACTAAATAGGTAGAGGTTCTAATTTCACAACAGGCAAGTGTGTGTGTCTCCTTGCAGCAGTGTGCCTGTTTAACCTATCTCTGTGCATTAGTCGTACATTTTAAGGCCCTATGTTTGCTGGCCTCCCTATTGTCCTTTACAGGGCTTCTGATGTTAACAGCACTGGCTGACTATCTCAAAACGGATAAGCTCCGTGGCACGTGCAATATGTCCTTAGTACTTTAGTGTATATTACTAGATAGGTAGGGGTTGTAATCTCGTGTGTGTGAATATTCCCCCTTGCAGCAGTGTGTTAGTTTTGCCTGTGTGTGCATGCAATGGTTAAACATTTTAAGGGCCTGCAAGTACCTGCTGCCCCTAAATAGCCCACATCTACCTAAGCATAAATGCTATCTGCCAGCACCTACATTTGTAGGTACCCAACGCTCGGGTAACTTGTATCCTGGGTAGCATCCCTTGTCACAGGGTATGCATGCAGGATTACACTGTCCTCCCCCATTGCCCCTGACACACTGCTCTACACAGACGTACCTAGGTAACTGCAACTATAAAGCCTTGCCTTGCTGATGTCCTGTTTCTGCTTTGCTACCATGCCATCCTGAGCTGCTGTATTGCCACTAAATCTCCACAGCATAGTCACTCAGACCAGTGCAACAGAAATAAAAGTTCTGAGACACCCGTCTGCAACACCTCCACCAGTCTAACACCATGCAACAAAGGAACAGACGTTAATGTGTACACATGACACATGTCAGCACTTGTCATGGCATAACAGAACCACAGTCAACAATGTCATGTAATGTATTATAGTCCCCCTGTGCATCAGATGTGTATTTGCATGTTCCTGCATCGATGTTATGGATGGCAGGGATGTGGCACAGGTGTCGTCATATCCACACGGTGTGGTGTGGGGGTGTAAGAGGCCTAGGCTGTGCTAAACAGTTGAGTGTGTGGGGGAAGGGGGTGGTGGTCAGCTGGGTCAGGAAGGAGGTGGTGGTCAGCTGGGCCATGGAGAGGTGCATGTGTCTGGTGACCTGCATGTGTGATACTGATGCAAGAGTGTGTGCATGTACACAGGCCATGTTAGCCGTACAAGTGGGCATGCTGGACGGCAATAGACCATACATGGCAGACTGGACAGTTCAGTCTCCAGCCACAAACATGGGAACTGGCTTTGTCAGGAGTGGCACTGGCACCACCATGCCCAGGGTCAGATGCAGTACTAGTCAGACTGTGACTGGTGTGTGTTGGGCCCATGTGCCTCACGGGACCGTCCAGGACCATGTGCCCATGACCTGCCATATCATGGTGTGGACAGTGGACAGCTCCCTTCCTTCTGTAGTGGAGGTACTGCCACTATGGAACGTGAGTGTGCACGGCCATGTGGACTCTAAGCAGATATTGCTGACCTATGGCCACATGTCTGTGCATGTGGTGGAAGTCAAGGCAATGTGCGTTCAAGGACTGACTTGTCTCTCCCCACTGTCTGCCACTACATCAGTGAAGTGATGCATTGCATCACCAATGTTGTGGATGGAGTCACGGATGCCAGATAGTAATGCATCCATCTGGTGTTGATTTTGGAACATGCCTGTGTCTTCACGATGGACAAACATTTGTCATTTTCAAAGTCACCATCTCCCACAGTACCCATCTAGCTAGGGGCATCCATAAATGTCTCAAGTTGACTGCAGCCTCCTGAGAGATGGTATAAAGAGTTTCAAGGCTCCCTCCCCCTTTGTAGGAACTGGCACCAATACCTAAAATTGCATCAAAGCACTATATGAGCATTTATATAGATACATGGAATTGTGAATCCTCTGAAAGGATAAGTAAATCTGTCTGGTGGAAATCTGCAATAAATAAATTCTGTAACAAAAGGAAAAAAAATCACTGTCAAAGACCAGGAAGGAGCAAGTGCTCGGTTGGAAGCAGTGTCTCCTTAGCCTGAACAAGCAAATGAGTGCACTACTGAAATCCTCCAAAGCTAACTTAGAGTCCAAAATGGTGACATCTATTATAGACTATCACAAGTCCTTCACATATGTCTGCAACCTCCAAAGGAAGCACCCAGATCTGTTCAGAAGTGGTGGTCAAGGACACCACATAGATACAGCTAACTTGCTGTCTGACATTCAGTGAGAACTTCAGCCCTCTTTCCCCCCCATCAGTAGATCAGGACATCCCCAGTATCTGCCCCCTTCCCCTTGTATGTAGGGAACAGGTCATCACTCTGTCTCAAAGGCAAAGTATACTACATCCATGGGACCTGATAACATCCCAGGCTGCATCCTACATGAACTCGGACAGCAACTTGCAGCACCATTAGGCACCCTTTTCAACCAAAGGCTGAGTACTGGCTTTCCTCTAGCTGAGTGGAGGATAGTAACTGTCCTCTCTCCACAAAGGTGGAGCGTCCACTTATCCAGGAAATTGTATACCAGCAGCCTAAATAGCCTGATCTGCAAGGCTGTGGAACAGATTATTATGGACCTCCTTAACAAGGACATAACCTCAACCCCACACAGTTTGGCTTTATCAAGGGGAGATCATATCTGTTAAATTTGACGATTTCTTTGAGACGGTCACCAGAGCCATGGATGAGGGGAGGACAGTGCACACCACTACCTTTGACCTGGCCAAGTCTTCAACACTATTCCCCACTATGCCATAATACATAAAACTGTCAACTAGGTAGCAATCCATATGTTATCGGATGGGTAGCAAACTGGCGCACTGATAAAACCCACCTAGTCAAAATAGGGGAAGCCACATCAGGCAGTGCTCCCCAGGGTTTTGTCATGGGGCCTCTGTTATTTGAGATACTTTCCTGAGGTGCAGGACAAAACCAGTGGGCTATGGCTGACCAAGTTTGCAGATGACTGGAAGCTGGGTACTGTCTCCACATCCCCTAGTGATGTGGACATCTAGTCTCACTTGGACAAATGACTGGTGCCAGAAACAAGCTGAGTGCCTCAAAATGCATCATGCCCTTTGGGAAGAGTGACATCCCCACAAATTATTGGGCACACAGGTTGATAGCAACCAGACTCTTCACCACCATGTTGCTTCCATTGTATGGAAAGCCTTCTACATGGCCCACCTCCTCAATAAGGGTATCTCATCCAGGGAAAAGGTCATAACATCCCTGTATTCCCTTGTAAGGCCCATTATTGAGCACAGTGCCCCTTTTGGCATGTACCTCGCAAAGTGCATGCAGCAGCTGGACAAGGCAATCACTGACCCCATCTTGATGGGACTACTGCATATCCGCAAATCAAGCTTCACTCTAGTAACCCACATGAGCATGCCCTCAACCTGGTCTGTGACATCAACAGGACTTGGTGGGGGAAGTCTCTGGGTCACAAATCTGTCCCATCTGTGGAATAGACTCCCTCTCCACATTGAGCAGAGTACCTCTTTACCCTTTTTGAAGTGCAAACTGGATGGGGAAAAGGAAATGCACCCTTGGGATTCCACCTGTGTCCCTGTTGGACTGAGGGATCAGGTGCTGACTTGTATAAACATGGTCCAAACTCTTGGCTAGGCTTATAAGGACCTCTGTGCCAATAGGCTAGTAACCTCCAATGAATACTGGCTATGGCCCTGTGTGCTGTGACAGTGTTAACGTCTCCACTCCCATCAATGCTGTCTACTGTGGTGAGTCCCCTCTGGGTGACGTCCCAGTACCATGTTATACAGCCACTGTCCTACAAATAGGTCAGTGTTACTACAAGTATGAGGACAGTCCAGCAACATCCATGTGACGCAATGACAAACAGCACTGCAAACGTGCTGTAGGGTACCTTCCCTCTAGGTGTCTGACTTCTGCAATACACAGATATTTGCAGAATGTACACGTATGGTATGCCTGATGTATCTGGACCCTCTGCCAGACATCCACACTTTTCTGGCAAATAGTTGGACAATATGTAATGGTGGTTCTCATTCATTCCCTTGCATTGTAAGCTCAATATGTACACTTGTGGTCACTGTCTGCTACATAGTCCAGTAGCATTCATACAGGAGCAGACCATTGTAGGAGGGACTCTGAGGGCCAGAGCTGTGATGTACGTCACAGCAGGCAGAGTTGACAATGAAGCCTGTAGGTGCTGGACAGCTGACTGTCAGCAGCATGCCATTCCAAAATGGGTACTGTAGGCCTACTGTTGTAATCCCTATTCCTCATAACTGCATCCTCCCATCTGTCTCATTACATGGGGACTTCTGTTACTTACATGGGGACTTCTATTGCATACATGGTAGAGTGCTGTACTCCTTTTTGTGCAGCAGAAATCCTGAATATTGTAGTAATGAAGTCTGTCTATAGGCATCTGCTTGCATTTGTAGGTAATGCTCATGAACAGGTGAATGCTCCATGTCCCTTGCCCCCCCCCACCCCTACATGTATAGGTGTTGTGTGGATCCCTTGTTCTAGGTGGTTGTGAGGTATGGTAGGTGTGTAGCAGGTAGCTGAATGTACTGCCGCACACATTGCAGGCTACATTTTGCCCAGGATTCATACTGGTTGAGTGTGAACACACTGGAGGACAGCAAGCTGTATGCCTCTGTGAGGGAGTAGTGTTGGCTCTGTTGTAGCATAGCCAGGTTGAGGGTACCCATAACACTCCAGGTGAGGCATGTGTTTAAGGTACGTATGTTATGTAACCGTACTAACTGGAGAGTGTAAGGTGACATAGGTAGCCTATACATATTTGTGCAGTGTGTCCGTGGGTAGCAGTGAATGCAGTAGCAGCAACCTGTTTCTGTTAAAATTGCAGGACGCAGGCATGATCTGTTGTATTCACAAGCATGTAATTCAAATGCAATACAGTGGATTCGAACCTTGGACTGTTGGTGGCAAAATGTATAGCATGCTAGGAATTTAACATACTGAGTCAATACTGCAGCAGGCTTATTTGCAAGATATGTGCATGCATACAGTATACTACTCCTACATCTGTATTTGCAAACTGAGTAATCAAAAAAATTAAATCAGGATTTAAAGGATGTCTCATACTGTGTATTTGCAAAATAACCAGTGTGTCTGTTCGAACCCTGCACCTACTGTATACAAGACTGTTCTCTAAGCATTTGGCTACATGGCCATGTGACATGCTGTTATACTTAAACGTAGTGGAGAGGTATATGTAAAAGTACCACAGCGTGCCATGCAAACCTGCTCAGCTATGCTTAAACTTTACCTTTCCTAAATTAAATGTATCTGGTTTCTATTTTTAGATATCTTGTGCGTGTCCACTGCTGCCTGCCACACTGCTCAAACATACACACAAAAATAAAATGAAAATACTCTGCTATCCGGGACTCTGACTGGGCAGGGAGTGTGTTGCTTTTCTCCGGACACAGTAACACATCACTAACCGTGTAACACAGCTCTCCCTTAGTAATGTGCCTTCATTAATATGCAAGGTGTGCTGCCGAGGGGATCTGCATATACCGCCACGGCACCTTCCATGTAGATCTTCCACTATTCCTACATGGATTTTATTAAATCCCCAGGAATATGTAAAATATTACTGTTGGGATAGCTTGCAGAATGACATTTCTGGTCAACTGACTTCTAGTTCTCATGCAACCCCCCACTGCTGGCAGCATTTAGCATCTACCTGTAAAAATACATAGACAAGGGCTTTTGCTCAGCTCTTTGGCAGGTGCTTGAAGTCATTAAAATTGCATTCCTACCTGAATTCATAAAAGAATTGCATTCTTTAATGCTTCCAAAGTAGCAATTGGTTCACCCCAGAGATGATACAGAAAGCTTCCTAGTACAGATTTTGTATCTCTAGCTGCATTGAAACATCCTTTATGGCCGAATCTATAAAGTAAATTTAATTTCAGATATTTTTCTAAAGTTTTCTGTACTGAGGTTAACCTATATTTTGATTTCCACAAAATTATATACATGTAAACAGTTGCAATAGGGGGCATGTACGTTTTTGTCCCCTTCCAGTAGGGCACACTGTGGATACACTTCAGACACTTTACAAATACCTTTTCAACACAAATATCTGAACAGAGCAGTTTCATATTACATGACCTACAGTTCTAATACATTTGTAACAGAAGCATTTTATATAAATTAGTTTGATAGTCATAAATTTACAAAATTCCAGCCAGCTGTGCTGGCAGTACCTCCTTTTGTCACACTTCTCCTCCCCCTTCAAAGACTCTAGCTAGTTTTTCAAGTGACCCTTGAGAAATATTGCTTGAGGGTGAGCCTGTCTGGGAATATGTTGCCAGATACCCTGTCTTGAGATTCCCACTGCCTTTGCATTGTTGACAGTGCAGCACTGTACTGGGGTTATCATATGTCTGCAACCCTAGGCTCCACCATAGTAACTTGGGATTTTGTTGGCTGGCTTCCTGTAGCAATAGACAGACCCCCCCCCCCCCGACTCCTCTTGCCCTTTCCTGCAAATACTTAGCACCAGGGCGCCTCTAAGTTTCATCATAACATGGTGCAGTCTGTACTCCTGCCTAGCAGTTCTGCCATGTAGGTAACATCACTGACCTTCCTTACCACTCCCAAGCTGCCTGCAGCTTCTCTGAGAGGAATGAGAACCATGATCTGCTGCCACACAGCATACCCTCTGGCTTGAGCATTCCTGTCATACCAGACCTTTCTCTGCTGTTGGGCTTCTACCAGTTTCTCCTGGGCCAAACCCATGAGTTCCTGACCCTTATCCTGAGGGTCCTGAGGTTTAGGAAATATGCCACAACAGACTCCTTGTGCGATTCACACTCACCCTCCTACTCATCACAAATTAAATCTAGAGGTCCCCTCACCCTATCCCCATTTAGCAACTCAAAGGGTAAAAAAAAACTGAATTCCTGGGGCACCTCTCTGTAAGCAAACAGGGCAAATATTTGTCCCACTGCCTTGTAAACTGGTCTGCATCTAGGGATGGTAGGGGATTGTCTTTAGGTGTTTCCACAGACAAGCCAGCAGGCCTGACGTGAAATTGACACCTTTGTCAGTCAGTACCCTGCTGAAAATCTCTAACAAAGCATTTGCCAGGCCCCACATATCCATAGCTACCCTCCTGAAATGTCTCCTCAATCACAGGCAAAGGCATCAAGGGAGGTTTGACCTTTTCTCCTGTCTTGCCTTCCTTTTGGCACTACTCACAGGTTCTGCAGTACCCTGTTAGATCCCTGGAAATCCCAGGCCAATAAAAGTTTTGCAGAATGTTTCTGTACGCTTTATGCCTGTGTGACATGCAAAGGGCATGTCGAGGGCTATGGCTAAAATTGCCAGATGGTAGGCTCTGGACACTACAACTGCTCTATTGCCTCACCTTCTATCCCTCCCTCAGGGGTCCACTGTATACAGTAACCCTTTGTTCTAGTATGCAGATTCCCCCTTTTCCTCGAATTTGGTGTCTCCCCAGCTACCTCACTCAAGCCTTGTAATGTAGGGTCTGAGAGCTGGGCCTTTCTCAATTCTTTGTAACCCTTCTCGACTACTTCCACAGGACATCTGGTATCCTCTGACAGCAGTGCCTTGTCAGCCTGGGTACTACTACTACCCTCTGCCCTTGCAGTCACTTTGCCCAAGGGAACATCAGTACCCAACTGCAGCTGTGGCTCACCACCTGTCTCACTGCTACAGGGTAGCTCCCTCTCTGAAGTAATGACCTCACCAGTCCTAAAAGTGTGCAGTCGGAGTACCTCTCAAGTTACCAGACCCATATGCCTGACTGCATGCACATAAAGTACTGCATTATCAAAATCATTCCCTATCTGGATATCTGCAGGGCTATCCTCAATCTGCAGGGCTATCCTCAAATACACTCACTTCCTTTCCCACCCTCCCAGTCAAGGTGAACCCTAGCCAAAGGTATTTGGAATGGGCTCCCTCCTAAAGCCCTGACTGGAGTAGACTGCCCAAGCAAGTAGTGCTCCTCATTAACCATTGCAGGCTTTACAATGGTCAGTGGTCAGGTCAGAGGCTTATCCCATCTTAATAGAGGGGAAAATATCACCTTTTGTGGCAGTTTGGTACCCTTGTCTCCAGACAAACTTACTGCTGGCATTTTGTTCCCACTTGCTGGCTCTCCTACCTTTGGTTCCCCAGCGTGCCTCCATGGACATCTGTATGCTACATGGTTCCACTGGTTACATTTAAAACATTTAACCCTTGATCCTGGCTGTATACCTGAACTAGTGTCTTCCCCTGTTACTGGTGGACTCTGGGGTGGTTTAGGCTGCCCACCATGGGTTCGCTTATACCTGTGTGCAGCACCGGGTATCTTTCCTGTGCAGTGATGGCCTGCTTGCTAGGTATAGGTCTCCTTTTTTTTCTCCCAACTCATCTGTGGTGTTGCATTCTCTATCTGCCAACCAGATTATCATGTCCACTGGCAAAGTGCTAAGGGCTTGTTCCCTCACCAGTCTGCCAGCCCTTTAGTAGAGGTGACCTGACGCCCACTCATCCACCTGTGAAAATAAGTGCTTAACTTAGCAATATATCACACATTCATCTGCCTTGTGTCTGTGCTCATAAAACGCCTATAAGCTTCAGGTGTTGCTTAAATGTATCTGAGAATTAGAATTGTAAATCAGCCAAAGGTCACCCAGTAGGAAAAAGTAATTGCAGTGGAAAATACAAACCAGGTAACCACCAGGACTGTCAGCATATAAAACTTTTATTCAGAGCATATAGGATAAGCACTTTCTTACAAACTGCTTCATCAGATCCATCAATACAAGAAAACTAAAGCACTTAATATATTGAAAGCAGTTGGCAACAACCAATAAAAACATTAAAACAATTACTGATTTTAAACTACGCTTCTTTAAAATTGGCTTTAAAGGTACAGCAGCATTAATACCAGGCAGCTTGTCTGCCTGCAACCTAACAATCCATTTAGTCTCTGATATCTCAAGCCTATTATTAAAGTCCCCACATCTCTTATCCATACATATCTGTAGTACTAAAAATGTGCCCAGGCTGCATAGAAACATGCTTTGCTTATGCATTAAGCATATTCTTGCATCTGATCTCACCTTGATGCTGTAACGTTCCTTCAGCATCCTCAGTCTTCCTTACATAAAATGAGGTGCAATTTCTGCACTTAGCCAGGTATATTAAACCTTTAGATTTACAGTCGGCATAGAATCTTGGCGAAAAAAGGTACTCCAGGGTGGGGTGCTTAAATTTAGCCTCATTGGAAATAAAGCTGCAGGCCTTACATAGTCTGCATGGATAAGTCCCAACACAAATGGACCTTACAGTGGACATCTGTGTGAATTTATAGCACAGTTGTTTTTCCGTGACAAATTATTTTTGAACCTGGGTCTATCACCTACAATATCTTTGATCCTGTCATCAGTAAGTAAAACTGGCCAGTATTTGCTAACTGTCACATACCTGATGGATATTATTCCCATATGTCAGTGGTAATCTATCACCATCAGTCCTGTTGGGAGAAATGCTAGTGCTAGATAAAGAAAGGGTTACCTTTTATCACTGCGCATTGCATTAACTTCAAAGTATTATCAAGAGCATCTTTCCTATACCCCCTTTTCAATAACTCTTTCAAGCTTACATGTGGCCTTATGATATTCATTGTAATCTGTGTATAATTGCAACATTCTTAAATACTGGCTCTTATTATTGAAGACATGCTTCAGATGCATGCTTCTATGGTGCAGCAGTGCATTTTTCCTGCATAGTTTCCTAAACCGAGAACTAGCAAGAATACCATTGGCTAGTGATAACTTGGTATCCAAAAATTCTATGGATGTCAATTAATAGTTCAAAACAAACCTAAAACATTGACTACTGGATTACAAAGTTCAATAAATCACATACTGGACCCTGCCACAACATAAAAATGTTCATAAATCTTTTATAGTAAATAAGCTGTTGAATATTCATGTTGGGATAGGACTACCATGTGCTCAGTCACCCAACACAAGGTTGGCATAACTGTTGACGTACTGTGTCCCCATTGCTACACCTATTTTTTGCTTAAACAAATTGTCATTAAATATAAAAACATTATTAGGTTCATAGGTATCTGCCCTAGGGCATTTATAAGCCTAGCCAGAATGTTTGGCTTTCGCCACCCATTTTAAATTTATTTTGCTATGCCCTTTTTCGGGGTTAGTATACTGTGCCTCTGTCTAACAGTGACACAGAAGTGATACCCGGGGTAAACCTATGATCTCCCATCCACTCATCAAGATTCCTCTTGAAGAGAGTCAATGAGGGACTCTGCCTAACCTGGACTGGGATTTTATTCCAGAGTGAAGGGAGCCTCTGGGTTATGAATCTGTCCCTCCAGCATGTCCTATTTATTTCATTGCTGAGGTTCAAGTCTCTCGAGCGCGTAGCTCGATGGGATTTGGATTTTCTGAGGTGCAGCATGTCCATTAATTCCAGGTTGGACATGGCTTTATACGTCAGGCACAGATCGCCTCTGAACAGGCGGTATGCCACTGAGTAGAGCTGGAGTTTCTTTAACCGGGCAGCATATGGCATCTGTTTGAGCCCTTTGATCCTCTTGGTGAGGTACTTTTGGGGTCTTTCCAGTTGCTGCAGGTGTCTGGTAAGGTACATCCCAAAAGGAACATTGTACTCAATTATGGGCCTGATGAGGGATGAGTAAAGAGGCACGATGACCTCCCCTGATCTAGATGCGAATCCCTTCATGATTAGGTGGGCTATATAAAATGTTTTTCTAACCACTTTGGCCACGTGGTTGTCAAATGAGAGATTGCTATCAACTTGGGTCCCTAATTACTACTTTTGTACTTAATGGATTACCACCTATGTGGTAATTTGTGGGCACTTTGTTTTTGCCAAAGGGGATGACTATACACTTTTTTGGCATTTAGCTTGAGGCCATGTCTCTGGCACCAGTTGTCTGAGGCCCTTTTGGAGGATGCTTGTGTCAGCTGGAGAGTCGATTATGGTGCCCAGTTTGCAGTCATCTGCGAACTTGGTCAACCACAGTCCTTCCGTGTTGGCCTGTACCTCCGAGAAATATATACCGAACAAGAGAGGTCCCAGGACTGAGCCTTGTGGGACACCACTTGTAACTGGTTTGGAGTCTTGACATGGCTCCAGCAATTCTAACCATGTGGGTTCTGTCCTTGAGCCAGTTTGCAATCCATCCAGTGACATAGGGGTTTATATTTAAGCTGGTGAGCTTATCTATAATGCCCGAGTGGGGTATTGTATTGAAGGCTTTAGCGAGGTCCAGGTAGGCTGTGTGGACCACCTTCCCCTCGTCAATCGCCTTGGTGACTACAAAGAAATCAACCAGGTTTAAAAGGCAGGATCTTCCCTTAACAAAGCCGAACTGGGTAGGATCCAGTGTCTGTAGGTCCCCAATATCTGAGGTCCATGATGATCCTTTCCATAGCTTTGCAGACTAAGCTAGTCAGGCTTATGGGGCGATAGTTTCCAGGATCCGTTGAGGCACCACCTTTATGGAGAGGGACCACTGTTGCTGTACACCACTCTTTGGGCACATATCCTGTAGTAAGGCTGAGATTGAACAGTAGTTTTATGTTTGGGTTTAGCTCTTCTTGGAGTTCATGTAGGACGCAGCCCGGGACACCGTCTGGTCCCATTGATGCTGTGTTTTTTGCTTTGGAGAGGGCGGCTCTTACCTGAGCATCTGAGATGTCAGGGGGGGCAGCACTCTGCTGGGATAGATATTTGCCCGTTTGGTGGGGAGGGGGGGGGGAGAAGTTTGCGCTGAACCTGTCAGCTAGGATGTTGGCAATGTCTGTGGGTTCAGTGTATTTTTTGTCATTTTGGAGTAATTCTGAGCATATCCAGGAATTACCACCCAGGTTCCTAACATAACTAAAGAAAGACTTGTGATTATCCTTAGTGCCCTGTGCAATTTTTCTCTCGAAGCTGGCCTTAGACAATTTTATGAGTGCCCATAGTTTTTTGCTAATACTGATCAGTGATGCCTTCCCTTTTTGGGATTTTGCTCTATCATTTAGTAGCTTCCCCCTTCTATTGTATAGTTTGTTTATGGCTGGGGTCCACCAGACAGGACGTCTGCCTTTGGAGGATTGGGTCTTTGTTTTATTCGGGATCACATGATCCCATGCATTCCTGAAGGTGGGGGTGGGGTCGGGATGTGAATATCCAGTGAGATTAGTTTATGGTCTGATCTTACCAGCGAGGGATACACTTCTGGTCTGGAGTATAGAGTCCCCATATTGGTGATCAGGTCCAGTATGTTTTCCCCTCTTGTGGGAATGGTAACAAGTTGTTCCATAGTATTTGAGTTTATAAATTCTAGGAACCTTTGGACTAGGGTGTTGGAGCTAGAGTAATGCTCCCAGTCTGTTTGGGTAGTTGAAGTCGCCTAATATAGTGGTGTTTGGAGAGACCTTCATATTTTCTAGTGTTCTCAGGAAGGCAGAGTGGGGTTCCTGGGTTTGGGAGGGTGGTCTGTAGCAGGCTATAAACTGGAAGGCAGTTTTACCTACTGTTAGTTGCACATGGATAGTCTCTGATGCTTCGTGCTTTGCCACACACCTGGAGGTGTGGGTATCTTTGAATATCGATACTCCCCCTCCTTTTGTGGTTTGGTCCAAGTTTTGGGGCCGAAAAGCATGGTATGAGGTATAACCTGGTAGTGCTGGGGTGCTCTCGGGAGCCCTGAACCAGGTTTCTGTTACTGTACAGATATCTATGTTCTCCATGCTAAGGAGAGTTTTGAGTGTGTGCATCTTGAGGTTTAGACTTCTGGCATTGAGTAGCATTACTCTTAGTTTCTTATCCCTTGTGATACCTATGGAGGTGGGTTTGTCTTTTGAGCCTTGCCTAAAAAAGGCACTATAGGGGTAGCAAGAGCCTTTGCCAATATCCGAAAGCCCAGGGGTGACTGGTGCAAGCTGTCCCTAGCAAAGCATCGTGGCTTGTCAAGCATATCATCCCAAGCTGACAGGCATTGGATCCCCTTTGAATGACACCAGTACTTAAGCCAATTGTTGAAATTTATCATGTCTTCATATTGTGGCATCATTCTTGGTGAGGGTAAGATGCTACTCAAGGTCCGGGTCATACCGGCCTGGGCTACATGCTCAGAGAGCTCCTTTATGTCTCTTTTCATGTAGTCCAGGGAGGTACGTCTCAGGTCATTCACACCAGCATGGACAATGACTGAGTCATATTTGTACTTGCCTTGGAGTGACCTGAGTGCTTGTGTTATGTGGCGGATCCTAGCGCCAGACAGGCTGCTCACCGTGACCCTCTCCTTGTTCAGCCTGGTAAGCAGGACGTCAGTGTGCCTGACGATAGTCAGCTATTACAAGTGTATCAGGTGTGTTTAGTATTAAGGGCTGTGACTGTTCGGCACAGGTGTGTTTAGTATTAAGGGCTGTGACTGTTCGGCACACTGGCTTTGTGAGATGTGTTGCACGTGTTTTGTTTTGGGGTAGCGGTTGCTTGGGTGTCTGCTTTGGAGGTCTCTGCTGCTTAGGCAGATCTTTATTTAGAGCCTCCGAGTATGTTTTTGTGTTAGGTGTTTGGTTTGCTGTCGTGGTAGGTCTGTGAGACTGGAATTGTAGTGAGTGTGGTTTCCTTCTCCTCCTGACTGGTTATGCCAGTACTGAGTTGAGAGAGCTTAGCCTCCAGTTTGGCTATATTACGTAATAGAATCTTATATTAAAGCATCCATTTTCAAAACTAATAAATTGGTTAGATCCAAAATTCTCTTTCGTATGGAAAACTTTACACACTGCTATATTTCTAAAAGAAAGTAAATTAACAAAAAACTTACAACTGAATGAACAAACTAATAAACTCTGGCATATTATCTGCATTAACTTGCAATGTAATTCTACCAATCTAAACTATATAATTTTTATTTATAACCCTTTCCGAAGCTTTATAAACAATAATATTGACATTAAACTATGGTTTCAGTTATTAACTCCCTTCAAAATTATATAACTTTTCCAATAATCCTATAAATACCATGGAAAGAAGAAAACTTTACATGCTGGTACCAATGTATGGAAAACCTGACAGTCATGGATGTAAATCAGTTAATACATTTGATTTATCATACTCTGACTGGTTAGCTCTTAGCAGTATTACCCTATGCACAAGATTTATGTAGAATAGACACTTTTAAATCCATACCAAAGTTTATATAGACACTTTTAAATCCATACCAAAGTTTATATTTTGCTTACATGAAGTAATATATGTGTGTATATATATATGTGTGTGTGTATGTATGTGTGTGTGTGTGTGTGTGTGTGTGTATGTATATATGAGAGACTATAATTGGACAAATTTAACTTTAAAATTATTATTAATTACAAAAATAAACTCTAATCAGAATTTCTGGAATTTTATCATTAAAGAACATCCATTATTATCAAATGAGACTAAAACTAGTTTATTATATTCTAAAGTTAACCTCCAATATACAAAGTTGGAATTTTTTTTTCTTGGAAGATTCTGCATATACACCCAACAAAATAGCTAGATTCAACAATTCTAATGAGATAATTTGTTGATGTCCTTCAAAATGTATTGCTGATTGGTCTCATTATGTATGAATGTTCCCATATTAAGAAATTCTGGAAGATATTAGTGAATTAATTTCAAGACATTTTTACAGAATTCTTTATTTTGTGAGTCATTAATCCTCTTGAATATATAAATGAAACTATACGAAGAACAGTTATCATTGGATTACAATGGCAGTGTCTAAAAATGTATCACAAGGAAATGGAAATCTGTCATTCCAACATTGATTTTCTTCTATTGAAAGATGTAGCACTGTTGGAAATCAAAGTCAAGGAAATGAGACATCTTTCCTAGGAAATGGATTAATAATCATTGGGAGAAAGTGATTTCCGTTATTGAGACAAAACAGACTTCTTCCTAAGAGGAGAAGAAGCAAAATGCCATTTTTTTAATATGTAACTTTGTGTATTTGTTTTCCTTTTCATTATTTGGTTTGAGGCCATTGTACATACTGTAAATTGTTCATTGCAATTTATTCTTGCTTGATCTATAAAGTTTATTAATTATTTGTTTGAAAGTCAATTATAAAGGCTTTCTCAATTTTCTTTTACACTCTTCCACTGACTTCCATTACTACCAGGGGAGTTTTTTGAGAGCTCTGGGTTTCATGGCACCCACCATTCCCATGCTCCCTCTGGCCAGACTTCACATGAGAGTTTTAGTGGTTTCTGAATTTAGTGCATCTCCAACACGCACATCCTCCTAGACTTTGTGGTTCCTCTTCTTTGTGTCAGACAAACTTCCCTGATGGATTCGCTGCTTGTCTCTGAATTCAAGGATTCCTTTTCATCCCCCCTCTTCCCTATCGGGAATAGTTGAAGTGCAATGGAGCAACACTTGACTCCCTGAAGTTACAGGGGGTGTAGTCACCTCATCAGCAGAAGGAGCACATCAAAGATGAGATCTTCTGCTTGCTCTTCAGGCTTTTCATCCTGTTCTCTACAGGGCCTCTTTTTTCAGACAATACCACAGTGATGTGGTATATCAACATGGAGGAACGAGATCTTATCTTTGCCGGGTGGCACTTTGGGATCCTTGCAAGTGTCAAGTGACTCTTCAGGTGGTTTACATACTTCTGGTCAGTACATTGTGGCAGACACTCTAAGCAGGTCCTTGACTCCATCCCTTAAATGGATGCTTCATGGGGATGTGTTTCTAGACGTTGTCTGCCAGTGGGGTACTCCTCAAGTGGATCTTTAGCCTCCTCTCTGAGCAGACAGCTTCCTCTATTTTGTGTCATATTCCCAGGCCCTCTGGAATGGAAGGTTGATGCCCTGTCCTTTATCTTGGAAGGGGATGTTTCTTTATGCATTCCTTCCCCTTCCTCTTATTCCAAAAGTCCTGTTCAAAATTCAACAGAATGCACCCAAAATCTTGTTTGACTCCATTTTGGCTGTGGCAGCACTGGATCCCTCTACTTCTGCATCTAACCAGGGGCAATCATCACAAGTTACCTCCCAAGGTGGATATAATCGCACAAGACAAGGGATCTCTTATCCATCCTCACCTGTCCATACTTCAGCTGACACTGTGTGGGTGATGGGTGTCCTATGAGGAATCAAAATCCTGTTTTCAGAGGACATGCTGAAATGCCATGAAATCCTGGATGTCTCGCGACCTGGACTCATTACTGTGGATGTTCCTTTGGTTCTCTCATTTGTGAGTTGCTCAATGCTGATTTGGCCTGTTCTATTAAAGGCCCACTTATCTGCTATCTCTGCTTGTTTGCCTTTTTTTCCTCCTCCTAGCTTCTGGATGTGAGGTGAATTTCTTAAAGGCATCCTTAATATTGGACCTCCCAGGAAGCCTGTTTTTTTTCCCTGGGATATGGCTTCTTTAGAGCCTGCTGCTTCAGCCTCCTTGCATAATTGTTCCTGGAAGACTGTTCTTTTGTTGGCTCTTCTGCCAGATGGGTGTCTTGTTGTACGCCCTTATGCTTTGTCTTCCTTTTCTCATCTTTCATGAGGATAGTGTCCTTGTGCAGTAACCCTTTTTGCTTAAGGTGGTTTTAATGAGATTTAATTTTATCTGTTTAATCACCCCACTTTTTTTCTCTCTACACAAGATGATAGTGAGAGGGTGCTGCATACTTTGGGATGTGCATAAATCTGATCAGTTATGTTTCGTTGCATGTTATATCTTTGGGACTTGCTGTATCCAAGCAAACTTTCTTCATGGATTTCTAAGGCTATTTTCATGGCAAGAGTGACTGGTGACAGATGAAATCCTTGGTTACAGTCAGGGCATCTCACAGGGCTCTGTCATAGGCCCAAACTTTTTTCATCTGAGGTGTTCTACAGTCTATATGCAGATGACCTGAAATCAGGTAAATTGATTACGTGCATTACAGATGAGGCATTTCTGCAAAATTAACTTTACTAAATTGACCATTTGGGCACGGGAGAATATGCTGATTTTAAATGCATTAAAAACATTTGGGAGACATATAAACTGAAAGGTGAATATTTAGTACAGCACACAGAGAAACTGTAGACTCATTTTAAGGACCTGGGTAGATTCAGCTAGGAGTTTTTCTAATCATGTCAGCCAATTTGTTAATGATGGTATAGAACTAAAGGTTGTATAAAAAGATTTATAAAGTCTATGAAATCAAAAATAGTAATTTTTAGTTGCATTAGACCCAAACTTGTATGGAGTAACAATATGGAAACCCTATAAGAAAACAAGCATAAGTAAACTGGAAAGAGTACAGTGGAAATGTACCAAGTGCATCCATGGATGTGAAAATTGGAGACCTTATTTGGGTATATGGGGCATTTTAGAGACTGCTACCTCTGGGAATGTTTGGGTTATTAAAAAGTACTCTAATCAGACAACCCATGTAAAAGATTCTATAGGAATGAGAAGTGTACTAACAGGCTGTCTGACAGAGTACCTGATGTATGGAACAGACTCCCTAATTACATTAAAGCAAGTAACAGCCTGGACGCTTGTTATGGGAACAAATGTTTTTGGTATATTGGCATGCTAGAAGGGCATTAATGCCCGTGGCTGAAATGAGGTGTGTGTGTGTGTGTGTGTGTGTGTGTGTGTGTGTGTGTGTGTGTGTGTGTGTGTGTGTGTGCAAGTAAGAGCCTTCCTCTTTCAGTTGAGGCTCATTCTACTACAACTGTGGCTTCTGGTGCTTTTTTCATTGGCTTATATAACGCTGTTCTTGAAGCAGCTACCTGGACTTCTGTGCATACTATTACCAAGCACTACGAGTTAGATGTTATCTAACAACATTAGCCAAACCATCCCTAGCTCTAGAAATTCTTTTTTAGGGAAATTTTCTGCTCCTTCTTCCCTCCCCAGTTTCCTCTTGAGCTTTGGCACTCTCCATATGATGAATACTGCAGCAGTGAATATAAGGACATAGTACAGTCATGTCAAATCTTACCATAACAGTAGATGTCCTTTCCTCCATCCCCCTAGTCTCTTGCCGTCCTGGATGTACTTACCTCTGGTTCCTTGGACTGGTATTCTTACTGGGGCAATCATTTCTGTTTATGGTAGGCCTGAATGTCTCCTTTATGCCCTGCGCTACACAAGGAGCATTTGAGTGATCAGCATACCTTTTTAAATGAGCAACAAGTCTTTGGTAGACTGTCCAGATGGGAATCCCATATGATATTACTGCAGCAGGGAATCCCATATGATATTACTGCATCAGGGAAGGCAAGGACATCTACCATTATGGCAAAAGTTTGCACTTATGTACTTTAGTCACCGAGTAAGGAGCTGATTTAATCAAAGGTAGAAGGGTTAGGATTGACACCTTTTTCAAATGCTCAGTGAGACGCTTATAAAAACCTGAGATTTTATAGGATGCATCATACCACCAGCCAGTATAAAAGACAGGACTTCTCTGTCAATATCTGTGTTCTAATGTGTACATCTGCTTACTTGTATGCAATTGAATTTGAAGTGAAATGGTATTCCAGCCTCAATAGGACAGTGCTGTAGGTGGAATGGGAACTCGCTTTGGTAGGAAACATTTAGACCTTGGGACCTTGGGTAGTCGAGTATGTTTTAAATCTCTCCCACCACTATGATGCACTCCACTCCTTGAACTGGCTGGAAGTCCCTCCATTATCTTGCAGTTAACTGCTCACAAACGACAGACTACTCGGGTCCAATAACAACTTCCTCGAAGCGTACAAACCCTTAAAAGCACCTGGGCAACTTATCCTGTCTTTCTCCTTAGCTCATCTATGGAATTCACTCCCCCTCCCACATTCGAATCACCAAAATCCACTCTGCCTTCAAAACCATGCTCTATTCCCATCTTTCTTCTCACTGGGAATGCTCATGCTCTCACCCCACCTGACTCCTATATCATTTCTGCTCCCCATCCTTTTATTTCCACCCTCCTTACTCAAACTAGCGACTCCCTTCATTTCCACTCCCTCTCCCTTTTTTCCTTTCTCATAACTTGGCCTGTTCACCTTTCACTGTCTACTGTCCTCCTCCAACTATTTTTACCTCTCACCTCATGAAACTTTGTGTGCATAAATGCTTGCACTCCAAATTTATACTTGTGTACTTCAAAATACTTGTTTTAATTTCATTCAGTGCAATTTCATTCAGTGCTTTGTTACAACACCTTTCTCAAATATTGTTCTGTCTTCTGTATTTTACTGGTTTTTGAAAATTGTATTGTACTTAATTTTATTAGCTTTGTAATTTTCTATGGAGCTTTTCTCCCCAGTCCTCCATAGAAAACTGGCTCATTTTGGCCCAGTGGACTTTCCGGTTAACAAACTGCAAACAAGAGTCCATTGCTATGTTAGCAGTTCCTGGGTCACCAATGGAGATTTTAAGGAGATATCTAACTACTGATAAGGCATTAATCCCATTTCCATGGAAAAGACCACCTTTGGTCTCCTGAAAAGGTGACTGGCTTAGTGGGACTAACCTGGTCAGCAAAGGATAAATAACTGTTGGGTTCTAAATTGCACAGCCCGCTGGCTTGTAATAAACTAAATTTTTTGTTTGATTCGAAGAAGTAAATCTAGCCATTTGGACAGCTTTAATGTTTAAAGTAGGCAATCCATTTTATAGTATTTTTTCCTCCCTTTTTGAAGGACACCCCTACTGGTATAACAGACTGCCATTCTTATCTTTGTTCTTCCACAGGTCTTCTAGCAACACATCTCCTTGGTGACGGTATTGATTTCTCATTGTTTTGGAAGTTGAATTTATAACATGGAACTGCGTGTGCATGCACACATACTGTGTGAATGTGTGTAGGGAAATGTATATCATTTTCCCATTTTCTTGCTATAAGCTATTGATTCTTCATAAGTAATCCATTGAGTCACTTCAGCTGTTATTTTAATGTAAAATATTTCACGTAATCCTGTGGAAGTTATTGCTGGAGTTTATTCTAATAGAAGGTGCGGTTTGTTAGTGTTTGGCTTTCAGTGCAAATGTATTACTGGTAGGTGGGTATCCCAGAATGACATTAAAAGTGCATCTAGCGGCTGTGTTTATGTAATAAGCCAATCACAGTTAAAACACCTAAAGCACTAGAAAGGATCAGCAGAGGAATATTTAAGAGTGAGTGGATCAGCAGAGGAATATTTAAGAGTGAGTGGAGCAACAAAAAGGGTACTTTTATACATTTGTCTTCCAGCTATTAGAGAGATGGTGTTTGGGGGTGAAATGAAGAAAGTCGACCTGTCCTTCATTTGTGTTTAAAAAGGTTTTACTGTCAAGAATGAATGAGTGAGGAGCTGAAGTAAGGAGAGGCTGGTGTAATAAATGGAGCGTCTTGGACACCCTAGAAATAGAGGTTTCACAATAGAAATTTGCATGCTAATATTTGGATAAATTGATCTAAAATTTCCTCTTTTACAATTACCATTTGAGCTGTATGGATCTCGCTTCTCTAACCTATAACAGTGATATTGAAGGCAGTGGAATTATAATGCGTTAAATCACATGAACAGATGCAGTTCTGGAAGTCTACAATGGTCAAACTTGAGACAAAAAACAGGTCCCTCAGAAAAGCATCCACACTTGTCTTATACATTAAGCCTTTCACTTCCACCAAAAGAAATGGCTACTATCCTAATGGTCATTTGGGAGAGGAATGCTAAGTATGAGATGAATACTCCCCTGCTGACACTGACGAGCAGTTTGTCATTTCTTTCCCATAGAGAACATAACATTGTATTGAAATTGAGTAACCCTTATAAGAGACTGTTAGGATAAGTCAACAGTATTTCTTGGCACTTCAAGATATTCGTAATTTATAGAACAGTAACAACTGTGTGACTTCCATGCATATTTGTATAGAGGCCATTTTGGGGCATCAGTAGACTTTTCTTAGGCACTGGACTCACTGGCACACTTTCCTAGGAAAGCCAACATCTGCCACAGCTAGTATGACCTAGTCTGTATGTAAATTGTAAGAGATACAGGGGGATGCCCCAGTTGTGACTTTCATTTCAGTAAATATGAAAGGGCACACTATGAAATGGGTATATGACTTGTTGAACAAGCCATAGGGGCATAAACAACTATGCTTGCTATCAAGTCGCAGTTGTTTGTGGTCCCCATTGCTATCAAGTCATGTTTGTGGTCCCCATTTAGGATGTTTAGGTTAAGCTCATTGATGCACTAATAAATCAAGACTTGAGTTTCAGCTATGATGTCCTAGTCGCATTGCACATTACTAAACTTTGTCATGTTTATCGTGCTTTTGCTAAAGTATCAGGTTGTCAACAAGCCCACGTAATGTGTTCCCATCTCTGTTTAATTGTCCACCTTCCATTTGGTGCAGAGTGGCTTTTCAGAAAGTTGAGGCATATGGATTTTATAAATCTGTAAGCAATATGTCTCAGCCGGGTCTGTTTAACAATCAAAAAAGTTAATAGAATGGCTATTCAATGAACACTAATCCTCGAACGTCCCTTTTATTGAACAGTCAAATCATAGTAATGAAAATCATCAAACTAATAGCTGGCCAACAAGGAAGTACCACATTGCATAACAAACTTTTTATAAATGTGCCCTTTCCCCGCTATAGTAGGATCTTGGAGTTGGTATAGTTAAGGGGATGCAGCCCCCCTTTTTTGTTCGATGGGTATAATAGACCCATCCTGTCACCCCCCCACCCACCCTAGTAGTTCTCAACAGGCTTGAGCTTTACCTTTTCTGTGTGACCTTGACTTTGAAGTCTGACTGGTACCTTGCTTCCTGTTTCCCATTTGAACCTAAAACATCTAAACACTTAATCACTAGTCAATAGCACTACACTTGTTTGGTACCAAAATGCCCCCTAAATGTATAGTAACTCCAGGATTACTGGAATTTGGGAAGAGGTTGGAAGGATAACCTAACTGTCTCTGTGCTGTTAGTGTTGTCTGTCCCTGTCCTTGCTCTTAGTGTTGTTCATGACAGGACAAACGGATCTTTCTGGTTTGGCATTCTGGAACATTTTGCCAACTGGCCAGCAACAAGCATTAGGACTCTCTGAGAACATCCTCTCTACATACCTGTGCCACCTCTGTTAACTACTATCAACCTGCTTGAGTAGCGAGTCTGTCAACCGCTTCTAGCTCCTCAGTGAGTGAACTCGCATTTCTTCAAAATTCATTTTTGACACTTGTATCCATTAACTCATCTTGTCAGCACTATCTAACTGTAGGTAAGGATGAAGACTATGACCTAGAAATTGAAGTTCACCTAATTGCTGTCTACCTACTGCAAACCTTGAACAAGACCTCATGAAACACAAAAGGATAGGAGACAAAGCACCTTAAGAGTCTGGTACCTATCTTGATATTCGACTGCACACCAAGAATGAGGATACCTCTTGCTTTGCAAGTTCAGGGATTGAAAGCTTCCTAGCAGTGATCCTGTACTTTCATAACATTCCAAGGTACATGTGAGTTCTTTGCTTTTGTCTAGGTCCACACACACAACATATGCAGAACATACTGGAACTCCTGTATTCCATTAAAGGATCATTTCACATTGGTTCTCCTGAATCAAAGGTTTGGCAGTTGGACCTTCCATTACCCATGAATGAATAGGCTTTCCCATCAATAATGGGTTCCACAAGCCCTCTAAGTGGAACATAATATCCTCTCCTCCTCCAAAATATTCGTTCTTGTGTCATGTGGAACTGACATATTAATGGAGTACATTCTGTACTGAAAATGTACCCCTCCTTATTTAGTGAGCTCATGGAATTTCTCCAGTTAATTCAGGAGAAGGCTGTACTATTCAAGGGGAATCATTTTAAAGTGCAAATGAATAAACAAATTTTCTTGTAACATATAAAATTTTTTTTTTAATTCTAGGTTAGATGCGTGCTTTGAACTACTTTGTCACCCCCCCCGGGCAGGCTTCTGTATGAAAAGTCATGTTTGTGTACTTGTAACATTTCAAGTTTTGTTTCTTTGAAACCTGTGCGAATTGTCTCCTCTGACTACTCATTTCAAAATGAGTCTCTCTGAGATTACTTTGGAGGTACATCATAAGTGGTCTATTGTAACTGGACGAGCATCCAAAGTATTAAACTGCAGATTCAGGAACACCCCATAGGATTTCAGGAATAATGTTCCAAGTAGTATACTAGTTTCAACTATGTTAAAAGTATAAGAACTGAACAAGATTTTCACAGGGGCACCTGAAATCAAATCTGGGATATAATAATGAAACCATTTGTTTTAGAATATGGTATAGTTTAGCCATAAATTGATGCATTGCCTGGAAAGCTTTTTCCAGCAAAATCTGAATGTCATTCTGTATATGTATGATGGTCCTATGGGCTGAATATTTGTCACAAGCTCTCAATGTGAGCATTTTTTTTCATGCAGATTCTCAGTCTGTTCATGCAGTGGCCCTTCAAGCATAAATTGCGAGTACTTTGGTCCAAGGCTTAATCTCCTAGGGCCTCCTAATACATTTGGACTCTGAAGGGTGTCCGTCAACTGCCATGGTCCACATTCCCAACATGAGTGCATCTGTAAGATTTGTATGAGAGCTGGAGATGTGTGCTGCAGTTCTAAAGCTTATCTAGTAAGAGCCTCTGACTGCTGCCAGCTGGTGTGGCAAAGATTTTCCATCCTTGTTCACTGTTTGGCTTGATTTCATACATGACCTGAGAATAAATTTCTGAAATTGTTAGTTTTGTTTAAGTATTTAAATGTTTGATACATGAGGTTTAGTGCCAAAGTACAGGATGGGTTGCATTACCACTGGGGTCCTTGCTTATAGTTTAGTGTTATCACTAGGGTTCTTGACCATTGTGGAGGTGCACTCATTCTACTGCTATAGTCCTAATAGGGTTCATACCTTACATCTTACTCTGACAGACTTAATCTAGTCTGCAAAAGGATCTCGGAGCTGACATTTTCATGGTCTTTGTGAATTTCCTGAGAGAGTGCTGTACTCTTATCTGTCAGACAAGATAGCTTACAGTGGGTACATGGTATGGAAGAGGGTGCATTATTTTGTGGTTTTTTGGTCATTAAATATGCACTTTATCTGTCAAACTTACAGGCTTTGTATGTGGAAGCATCTCTTGCTATACTGTAAGGCACATGGTTAGGGTATACCTTGCCCCAGTTCAAAAAGACTCTGCTGTCCCCCTCCTTTATGGTGGAGTGTATGGCTGTTCTAGTCTTGCTCCCACTTTACCTGTCCTCTTGAAGCAGCTGTTCTCTTCTGTTCTTCTGCCATTAGTATGTCACAGCCACCGACAAGGTGTGGGACTGCTTCCAATTCTGTTTTGCAAAACCTAAATTTGTCTTTCTCCCACATGTCCAATGAACTTTGTAAACCTACATGTATGTAGCGCATGGTTTACAATGAAAACCTGGAAACTGCATTGGTTGACCAGCATGTGGTCGGAAGGCAGTCTTCAAGTCGGTAGAATGTCTAATCAAAATATATTGACTACACTACAGTGAATGGGTAGCAGAGTATTTGGGTTCAACATTGTGCAGGGAGATCTCAGCTTAATGAACAAGGAATTGGCCCATTTCCTCACTGTAGTGTGATCTCTGAGTTGATGTATTTAATGTGCAGAGGTATGGGGGGTTTAGCCCCCTTGCAAAATAGTACAATTAATGTACAGTTGCCTGTAAGAGTGTAATGCTAAGTTAATGTACATAGCATGGGTGACTGACTTCTTCACCTTGCATTCTTTTTGGTTATTGGCACATTCAGTTGCTGCCTAACTTATCTACTTCTGGTTTGATTTCCATTCCTGCTTCTAGCTGATATGCTTCTATTAGACTAAGCAGGGAAGTCCTCTTAGATTTATTCTCCTGTTTCCTTTCACTGTGTCTTGTGAGGTCCGCAGATGTGTGCAGTCCACCGATTGCAGATCTGTACATGTAATCAATTTCAAGGAGATCCCATCCCTCCAAGATGGAATATATAATCTTGGGTATACACTGATTTTTATAAATTTGAGCATGAAGTATCCTTGTTATCCTGTCTAATCTACCAACACGTTGAGGGGCCACTCAGTCACTCCAGTCTGTTCCTAGATGTCAGCGCTGTTTTCAGGATTAAAGTCTTCTAAAATATTCCTTACTAAGTTTTATTTGCAATTTTATTGTTGGTTCTTCATCATTTCCCAATTTATATACTCCCTCTTGCTCAGTTTTTATATCCAACTCTCTTGTCTCAAACTTGGTGCTGCAGTTTTCCCGCTTTAAATGCTGCTTTTGCACATTTTTCAAGACCAAATGACATTCTTGTATCTGAAAGTTTTGACATATTGCAGTTCCTCATTTTGAGCTATACAGTTTTAAATCCTTGTCAAAGAAGATGAGAGGTCTTTAGAATCCTTGTTTTCTAGGAGCCAAATTACAGCCATGTCCTAAGCCATTAAGTAGACAGCTTAATGGGTTAAAGGCAAGACAGAGTAGTCAGTGACAGTCACCCTAGAATATCCCCTTTTGAATTATCCCTGGGATAATGTCTTTTATCATGGCTTAATTGCACAGTGGTCATACTGTTTCATGGTTACCATGCATCTTATGCATTTTTAAGCATTCTTTTATTCATGAATGGCATAGATGTGGGATACTATGCAATTTTTTTTTTTTTTAGTCCATCCATGCCATACTTAAGATTCTTCCCCTTTTTACTGTTCTCCACTATGACTTTATGTAACAACAAATGATCCTTTTGTTCTGTATGACTTTTGCCCTTTTGCTCTATTGTCATAATTGTTTTCTTCTAAATGACAACTCTTGTCTGCATCAATTCCAGTCTATATATAAATCTAATTATTCTAAGATATATATGCAGATAATAAAATATCTATTCTAAAGTTTAGACATAGTCAGAAGGCAAGTTATTGGCCTATACATTTTATAGTAGCTAGCAGGTTCACTCTCTTGAGTAGGAGCATTGTTTTTCCTGTTAGCCAAGTTGGTGTCTGGGGTGCGCATCTAAATAGTTCGTACTCATGGCTAAATCTTTGTGCAAAGAGGATTAATACTTTTTAACCAGAAGATGCATCCAAGCCTGGGTTTTTCCACTTAGACTTTTCTTAACTTTGTTTCAGTCTCTCCGGTTCCTGTACCTTTAAACTTCTTTATTCTTTTACTTCTATCCTTTTAGTATCTTGTGTTCCACAGGTTCTTCATAAATACTTCTACAAAATGTATCTTTCTTTTTTGGTGGTCTCAGTTCTTTTTACCTTGTTTCCCAATTCTCTAAAACTTTTTGGGTCACTTGCTTATTTTGCACTTTTCCTTTATCTGCATATTTTCCAAGTTTTTCCACCTGTGCTGAGATTGTTTATTTAAGTTCTAATACTGCACATTGCTTGTATCACATCTATCTTTGTATTTTTGTTGATCTGTTTCCTCTTCTAACAGTGACACTTGTCTTTTTAATTGGTTTATAGTTTTCTCTGTGATACTTCCATGATGGTATTGGATTTCTCTCCTTCCTTTCCATCATTGCCCTTTGTTCTTGTGGTAGAACCTTATCCTATATTTTAGCTGCATCATAATATATCCTATTCACTTCTGTTATAGCTCAGATCTCTGGACAGTCCTAATTACGTTTTTTGTTTTATTGAACTTCTGACTTTTTGCATTTTATAGACTGCAGGTCTGTTTGCTTTATCTTAAATCAAGCAATTCTTCTCTTGGCTCATTTTTCTTCTAAACTGCAGACACATTTTTTGTTTTCCATTTCCTGCAGACATTCTATAGAAAGTTCTATAGCACATTCTCCAATTTCATCTTGTGCCAGCTGTTGCTTTGTCATACAGGAACTCACTGGCCTATCACTGCTCAGCATTGACTGAGTCAAGAGTTTCCAGTGTTTCCTGTTCCTTCCCTTGCTGTCCAGCTTCCAAGTGAACGTTTATACTTGTTTCCTGTGGAAGGCTCCAAAATATCTTCATATGGCACTTGACCAATTGCTTCCCATTCCACTGGTTTCCCCTTAATTTGGAAGACCATTGCTCTATCCTTTTGTGGTGCTTTCTGAATTAGATTTTCTACACTGAATTCGTCACTTCCCAGGTATTCCATAGCCTCCATTTCTAATTACTTTTTTAACTTCTCCATTACTAATCTCCTTTTTTTTTCCCTCTATCTTTTTTGTATTGTAAAGTTTTCATGTCCAGATTTCTTTGCCTGTATTTGTCTTTGAATATCTTTGGAGCTGTTCCCTTTATATTGATTGTTTATCTTTCCCCTTTGCATAGATATTACACCATATTAAGTCTTTCTTTCCCATGTCCATATTTCTTCAGATGTTTCCTGAATCCCCCCATTTCCCCTTCCTTTGGGGACGCGTTCCATCATGCTGTGATCTAATCTTTTCTGCATTCCCTGTTTAGTTATATTTTATTGTGAAGTTTTCCATATTGGATGCCTTTGCCTGTATTTCTCCAATTATCTTTGGGGTTGATTTCTTTGTATTGATTTTTTTTGGCTTTCGTCTACATACATATTGCACCATAGCAAACATTTTCCATGTCCATATTTCTTTTTTATACTTTTCTATAGCAAACATTTTCCATGTCCATATTTCTTTTTTATACTTTTCTATATCTAGGTTTTATGCATATTTTCACACTTTATCAGATGCTGCTTTTTTGAAACAGATCAGTTTCTTGGTCTATACTGTTTTTCACAATTTTTTTTTTAACTTCTGACAGTTTCTTGTGGAAGTATTTTTCTTTCCTCTAATTTCTCTCAATCTTTTTTGTATATCTTGTGTCTGGAAATTCTGGGCTTTTTGCGTAATAGTAACACATTTCTTTTTTGTCGAATGGTCCATTCTGTCGCCTGTGGACTGCTAATTCTACAACAGGGGGCCATCCTCCCCTGGGCCTGGCCTGGCCCCATTGTAGGAATGTTTGTTTTTGAGGATTCTAAACTTAAGTTGTTTTCCAGTCCTGGCACCAGTGTGTCTCTTCTCTCCATTGGTGATATGGATGTTCAGGATGCTTTGGATGTTTTCTGGTCATCTTGTGCTTCTCTTGGGATCTGGGGCATATTCTGCCCTTATTGCCATGGAGGGGGGGGGGTTGGGGGTTGGACACTTGACTCCAGTTGGTTAGGTAGGCACCTTTTAAGGTTGCTCTCCACCTTTTCCTTCTTCTTTCCTCTTTGATCTTGGAAATTTGGCACTTTTGAGAAGCTTCACTTCTGTGGTGCATGTTAAAGCTATGGCTGAGGAAGATACTCTGGTTCTCCAAAGCCTTCCTATTTTCCTCTCTCCTCTTTAGAAGGTGTCTCTATTAGTGTGCATGTCCATTGTCCTAGTATGTTATGGGGGGTGGTGATGGAATCATTCACTTACAAGGGTGATGTAGTTTTGTGGGAAGCTAATAGACATCTGACTCTACTAGTATTCCTCTCCAGACCTCTTCAAGCTGGAGGCTAAGAAACCCATGCTTGCAGGAGGGAATGGGTTTATGTTCTGTCCACTGGCCCAGGCTATAGTCTAGGTGTAGCTGCCACCATTGCTTAGTAGGCATACTCTTATTGAGCTTCATAAGCATGTAATCTGATTGTAGTTATGGGTCTGAAATCATACAGTTAATCTGGTTTCCTCAGCATTTGGCCATTCTTGCCCTGTTGGGTACTTGCCTGATTTTACTGCTTGGAGTTCTAACCCATCAAATATATTTTTTATTCTTAGTAAAGTATAAAGATAATGCTCCTTAATGCATCCAGAGTACCTTCTATCTGTATTTCCCTCTAAACATGTTAGTTTAAATATATTTTAATATTTAGTGTACCAAACACTATTACATGCAGGTGGATGCTTGTTAGTAGCAAGGAGACAAAATGGCTGGTGTACTGGACAAGTTCTTGTACAGTCGGTGCTTGCTGTAACAGGCATGCGTCTGTCCCCCTGGGTGGGGATTTTCGGAAAAGAAAAAGGGAGACCCCAATGAGGCGGTCCTAGTTTGTAGATTGATATAATTTTGTATCTTTCTCGTCTTGTGGCATTGAAAGTGTATAAAATAGGACTCCCCAGTAAGTATCTAGCTTTTTAACCCACCCATGACCTTCCTGATTGCTTCTCTGCCTTCACCTTAATCTTCCCATTTATTCCATTAAGACAGAAGGCGGGCATCCCTGGGATAAATAGGAGCCCTGTACCTGAACTGTCCTGTCTGGTATGGAGAGAATCAACTTTCTGGTCCTGGGGAAGGCCTACAGTTTCCCAGTGGAGCAGCCTAGTATGGGCAAGCTGGCAATGGCCACTTACTTCCAGTCTACTGTGTGAGCTCCTACAATAGCATGGGCTGCTTGTTGGAGCCTGGGTTGCCTACTCTAGTCTGAGCTCTATCCTCTGTCATGGGCAGGGCTTAAAATATTTGTCTTGAGCATTACTCTCTAGATCTTGTAGCCTTCTTATCTGGGAATTGTCACGGTGACCTTTTGTTAAATAAACTAATCTGATTCCTTCAGTTCTGGCTCTTTTTCCTCCTGAGTGTCACGCCTGAGTTGACATGTTTTCAAGCAAACTGAGGTCATGTGGAAAGTATTTCTTCTTGCTTTGGCAGACTACGCCACACCTTGACCTTTGCTTTCATAGCTGCTTCAGCTGCTGCTGACTTGTCGGGACCCCCGGTCATATTTAGAAAGCTGTTGCTTGAAAAGCAGGTTCAAGCAAAGACTCTATGCAGTACTAGCAACAGCCACATTTTGACATCAGCACCTCTTTACATCTGCTACCAAGGCCTTGAACATTTCATTCAGACTTCATATTCCCCATTGTACGGTAGTAGTTCTTCAGAGATGGGGAATCCAGCATAAAATCATGTGCTAAGTGCACCTAGGGCACAGTTACTGTACATTTGTATTTTCTAGATCTGTCCATCTGATCCAGCTTGCCATCATATGGGCAGCTGAGAGCTCAGCTTCTTGACTATGAAGTCTTTTGTATGAACATTGTGCCAATCTTTTCCCATTCCTATGGTAACATTTCACCTGGTCCTTATTTTTTGAAAGTACCATCACTTGGATAACCTTCATAGCAACCTAACTCTGATGGTAAGCATCAACATTTGCACTTGGCCACTCAAGTCTTCATTCAAAGACTGTTTAGATGCAAAATGGGCCATTAGTAAAGAATTTTTTCCTCCTGTTTTTGCAGAAATTAGTGATAATGTAAAGTGTGCCTCCAAAGTATACATATGAAAAATATGGCACACTAGCTGGCAGAAGAAGCCTTGCTTAAATATCCCTTTAGAAGGGTCAGTCGCTAGAGATGTGTACCTATCCAAGTGCAACAAGGCAGAAGAATATTTTTGCGCTTGACACTCCCAACATTAAACCTTTTTTGCTAGTTTAGACTTCATAATTCCTGTAGGTCGTTATTACTGGACGATATCTACTTAATAGATGGGACTGAGGGGAAATGCTCCTCCATATTTGAGTACAGGCAGATTAGAACTATACGGATTTGTGCTCTGAGTTTGTTTTGGGTTGTAGATATTAGTATTTTTAATCTGGCGGCCATTTGAAATGACCAGCTAGAGTCCTGAGACTTGTCTGGAAAAAAACAGTTTAATCTGTTTGAGACGCGTCCCTCAAGTAGTGAATGTTGCTTACGCAGATCTGTTTCCACCTAGAAGTAGCTCAATTTGCAAACAGCTTATCAGTTTGGAAAGCTGCCTGGAGTTTTGGGGGGTTGATCTTTTTTGTTTTAAATGTACCCTGTTTTAGCCTTTGTAATGCACCCAGTTTCTGATGCATTTGCTTTACATGATTACTAAAAGGTCATTCACTGGTTAGTGTAAAAGCCCTAATATTAGCAAAGTGGTTTTACAGTTCTTAAGAACTTTTTGTCCTTTCTGACACTCTCTCCTTGGAAGAAAAGTTCATCTTGGGCCTCATGTTCAAGTTTACCCTTCTGAGCTGCATTATCTGTCTGTATTTCACTTTAAGTGAAGCTATAGAATGGGGAGGGGGGGGGTTCTGTATTAACTTGCAGTACTTTTTTTCTCTAATACAAACGAATGCTCTATTAACTTGGGATACTTTTTCTCTAATCCAAGCAAACCCAAAAGGCTTTTAAGTTAGAATATGCCATGTCCTAAAGTCTTCTCAAAACTGTCTTCTACTCCTAGACAACAATTAATTAAAATATCCTGGTTCACTGCACTTCCAAGACTCTAATGAGAAACTGCTGCTTTAACTGTATTTGACTTGCAACAAGAACCACTTCACTTTCAAGAGCTTTTGTATCTATTTTCAAAGTCTGCAGGTAAGTGCAACTTTAAAGATCTTTTCAGTGTGTTCATGTTCACATATTCAACTGTAAACTTATGAAATGTCCCTTAACCTTTTCTACATGCCCAGTTAATAAAGTAAAGGCAGAGTTGGAACACTGTGGTAGATGCTGCTTTGACATCTGTGTGCCAAAACCCATTAGTTACCCTTACTTTAAAAGTAGTCCTCTACATACTAACAACTTGGTGAGTTGAAGCCATTTTTAAGCTGTACATCCTATCCTGTACATTGTGCATTTGAGTGAATCTGTGTGTGTTGCAGTAAAATCAAATCACTTAATTTTGGCACAAGTGGCATTGCAGGCAGACTTTTGACTTGCCTCATTTAACCTTTGCAATGGTTTGAACTTTTTTCCCCCATATTACAGCCTCTGTACATTTTAATAACTGGTCTGCAACAACTGAATTATTTTTTTTTATTACAGACTACTATATGTAGAGCAATTATACCACCTGAACCTCCTGTACTTGAAACAGTGCGCCTGAATGATCCCTTCCCTGATTCTTAGCAGCCATGCATTTTCAGACCAAATTTTGCAAGTTTTGAAACGAGCAAAGATTAAAAAAAAGGTCAGCATGAGAAGCAAAGATAAAAGGTCAGCATGAGATGGCCCATCTTCTTTGCAAGACTGAAACTGCCAGTTGCCATCAGCTTAGTGGCTGCAGCACACTTTCTTACTCGTCATGCTGTGTGGTGTAGCTTTTCCAGATCTGTTTTTCTCCACTTTATGACCTTTTATTTAAAAAAAACAAAAAAAAAAACTTCCTAGGGATTCATTCAGTTACTTATTTGACAAATGTTCTGTTTTCCCCTGTTGTGTGTGTGTGTTTGGCATATTTTTCTTCCTGTCAAGGTCTTCATTTTCCAGATCCTGATAACATTGGATTCAGTCCTTTATTCCTTTATTCCCAACCTATAAAAATAACCACCACTGCAGTTAAAGATATTTTTGCTTGTTCTGTTGTGTGATGGTAGTTTGGTATTATGGCTTACAGTTGCTGGATATAAAATTCTTCCCTAACAAAGGCAGACTTTAGGTAGTCCACCTTGGGTCAGATGATTTAAATGTGATAATGGCATGGCCTTTTACTCCAGAACTCTCGAGCCATAAATACATTCTTAAACTATTCAGGAAAGAACATGCACTATAAGAGGCTTTTAATCCTGCTGTTCTGTCCTGTCTTTTCAATTCCATTCAGCTTTAGATCAGATTCTAACACCCCTAGACAGAAATAAAAAACAAAAAAAGAACATAACTGTAGGGAAGATGGGCCTTTCCTTCCCAAGGTTGATCCCCAAAGGGTTGGGAGGGTGGCCTAATGGTTAAGGTGTTTGCCTTACAAACACAAGGTACAGCATTTGAATCTCACAGGGTATAATTGGCTAGGCTTAAAATGGCTCGCAAGGGCAGTTAGCCTAGTACTAATCTATGAACCTATGAACTCCAGCCAAAAGCTCTAGAGACACCAGCTGCTATGGGTTGGGTTGTCCAATGGGAGTTTCAAGTTTCTAGTTGTAGTATCACTTTATAGGCAGGGTAAAATAATTTTTATCTGAGTGTGTAACTCTAGAGCTCACAATCTCTAAACAATTTTTTTAAGACCTTTCCTTCATCACTTTATTTGGTCTATTAGAAGATGATGGAAATACTGAAGTTGCAGCTGGTACAAGAGTGGATAGGGGCAATTTATTCCTTCCCTCATTTTTGGCTGCTTCTCACTGGCCATTGTCACCGTTCTAGTGCTTTGTCATTCACATCACCATGCCAGTATCAACTGTTCTACATCCGTGTGGTTCTGCTCTAGGACCACTGCAGTTCAACTTGGCAGCTTCCATGTCAACTGTGCCACTGGTGCTGGATATCTTTGTAGCCCAGGAAGTTGGGTTTGAACTCTTCAGACCAGTATTAGCACTGTTCTTTTTGGCACCTTGCAAGTTCAGCATTTGAGCCATCATGCTGAAGATCCTCTGTGCCAGGCTCAGCCCAGTGAGTTATTTGGTACCAACGTCTGTGGACAGAGCTCTGGTGCAAATAGTCTGTCAGACTTCAGCAGACTACATAATCCTTTTAACAGCATTGTTCATGTAGTAAAGCTGCCCTAGCTCTAGATTTGTGAAGATAAAAGATGCACACAGTACACTGGGTAATAAGAGGGAGGGGGTTGCTGATGCTCTTTGGCTGTGGACTGTGACATATAACTTTGCCTTAATAGACCTAGTTTGTGTTAGTATTTTGCAACGTACTGTATGTGATGGCCAGATTTCATTGACATCACCAGGAAGCTTAATGTAATTAACTTTCATAACCTTGGATGTTTGGGGGGGGTGAAGTGATGTAACTTTTTTTGTGGGGGATGTTAGGGGGTGAAGTGCAGTACCTTTATTTTGTGGGGGAGAAGGTAATCAGTAAATGAATGTACAGCAGGTTGGATTCAGATTAGGATGCAGCACAACTGACCAAATGTTTACAGTGAGACAGAAGAAATTAGAGATGAGGAGACAGTCCAACTGGACATTCCTACACTTGGAGAAGGCATATGACAATGTTCCAGGAAAGCTGATTTGGGCAGTCCTGCAATGGCTTGAAATACCAGGGACCATGATAGAATTAATGCAAGCCATATACAAGGACCTAATGACAAGTCTGAACAGTGTTTGAACTCAGAGGGGTTCCCAGTAGGAGTTGTGCATCAGGGTTCAACTCTGAGCCCACTGCTGTGCATAGTGGCTTATAGGTTCATACATGTCTATATTACATCGTCTAACTCGCAGGAGTCTGAGCAATGTAATATTGAACTATGAAGTTCGAAACCCAAAAAGTACGAAAACACAACGGTGATCCCCCGGGAAAAATCGCTGTTCGGTACAAAAAAAAACACATGCTTTAAAAACTTAATCTAATGTGGGGGGGGGGCTGTGCCCCCACCTCCCCGAGATCGCACCACAGTGGAGGAAATGGGAAAGCCGTGAAAACGGCCCAGAGATTTCTTTTTACCCCCCCAGGAAAAATCAGTGTTCCGTGGCTTCGCTATTTCCGTGTTTTGAACATTTGGGTTCAATATTACAACGTTCGGACTCCTGTGAGTTTACTACTACCACCAGGGTTTTTACAGACCTAGCCTTGCAACCCAATCCAGTTTTATCCCTTATAGGGGGGATATGTTTGGGGATTAAATCCCTATGTCCATCAGACATGGGGGTCTGACGAGGGATGAATTTCAGATTTCCCATCTGAGCAACGGTTCCTTTGAGCAGGGTTGGGGATGAACTCTGCTCCACTTACATGGAGAGCTTATTGCATAGCACAGGGATCGTTTAATACATAGTCCCTCCAGCAGGTACCATTTATGTCAAAGTTCAGTCCTTGGATCTAGTGTTTCTGGTGGTGATCTTGCAGACATGCAAGAGTTCCTCAGAGCTGGATCTGAACTCCTTGTACGCTAGGCATAGATATCTGTCAGTAACACTGAGGAGATTAGTACAGAGATAGGATCTTAAGATCTGTGTAGGACAGAGTATTCCTACCTTGGACTGCTCTCAAGGGTTCCTAACCAGGAGAACCCAAACATTTCAAGTGCCTGGCTAGGCACATGCCAAAGGGGGCATTATACTCTAATGGTTCTAAGGGCTAAGTAGAGTGATACTAATACTAGCACCTGGATGCAATACCCTTGCTGATATCGAATGATTTGTTACCATCTTGGCTACATGTTGGTGTTACCATCTTGGCTACATGTTGGTTAGATTGTCTACATATGTTCAAAGATCCTTAACCATCAGGTCAACTCTTGGGGATGTTTTGCAGGTTAAGTAATTTAGCTTGTGCAGATGATTTTTCCAAAGGGTGCTATAATGCTAAGATGGTGGTGTTGGGGAAATTTATGATTTCTCCCACTTTAGACATCTGCGAACATGGTGAGCCAGAGGCATTTGACATTAGCAGTGACTTCTGAGAAGCAAATGCAAAACAGGAATGGACCCAACAAAAAGCCCTGGAGTACTCTGCTGGTTTAAAAAAAAACTGAAGAAATGCAAGCCTCCAAGTTTATTAAAAGCAAAGCTTTTGGGGAAGTACCCTTCATCAGTGTGAAATGCAGAATGTTAGAACAGTCTCATAATTAAAACCACATGACTCAGCCTTCCATAGCAATCAAGAATATTCAAATTTATCATAACCAGCTTTTTAATGAAATATGAAATCCTAATAAAATATGAAACAAAATTGCATTCAAAAAGTGTAATAAATAATAATCCATTAAAATATAAAAATAATTTCAACCGCTTCTGTTTATACTTTGTGATGCCCCTGCACTGGCCCAGTAATAAAGGAGCCTCAATCCCCACCATTGCACCAGTGAGGGACTTGCACATTGGGAGGATAAGTACACACAGTAAAGTACAATTTCCCTTAAGAGCACACAGAGATTAGTCAGTCTGGGGCTGGTTTCACCCGCTCTCTCCAGATCCCCAGTAAGACTCCTCACTGGCATGGGGTTAAGATCTCAGCTGAGGGGTCAAGCCAAGACCTCCAGCACCCTCTGTCCAACCAGTGCTTTGTGTCCCTGCCTAAGTAGCTGACACACACACTTTTTGAGATTTGATTTGTATACAAATGCACACCTGGGGAAGGCTGGTACAGGTTTACTAGCTATTCCCCCTTCTGCCCAGACTATAACCACTCCTACTTATCGGCTACTATAAAGACCCTTACAAAGTGACCAAGCCTGTTGTGTAATGTTTCCATTGTCCAAATGGTAAGTGACCAAGACTAAGGCTGTTTAGGAGTGGCCTGTACAGTGTCACCAGATACATATGCAAGTACTCTGAGCTTAAATATGTGTCTCAAATATCAGCCAAAAAGATGGGTTTAAAATATTTAATAACAGAATAAGACTAATTTAAACACAGTAACTACAGAGTTCAGAATCACAGGAAGTATATTAAAAAACATTGCAGGACCATCTCAAATACAGAAACATCTCAATAGGTTCATAGGTACTAGGCTATCTGCCCGAAGGCATTTATAAGCCTAGCCAGAATGTGTTGGCTTTTGCCTCCCCCTTAGATTAGTTCCCTGTGCCTCTGTCCAGCAGAGAGCCACTGAAGTGATCCCAGAGGTAATTTTCCCATCCACTCGTCAAGTTTTCTTCTTTTGAAGAGTGTTGGGGAGGAGCTCTGCCTAATGTAGATTGGGATCTTGTTCCAAAGCATGGGAAGTCTCTGGGATGGGAATCTATCCCTCCAGCATGTCCTATTTATTGTTGAAGTTTAGATCCCTAGAGCATGTGGCTCGAGAGGGTAAGGTTTTCTCTAGGTGGAGCATGTCCATCAATTCTGGGTTGGACATGGCCTTTTATATCAGGCAGAGATCACCTCTGAGTAGGCGGTGTGCAACGAGTACAGCTGGAGTTTCTTCAGTCGTGCTGCATAGGGCATCTGTTTGAGGCCAGTGATCCTCTTGGTGAGGTACTTCTGTGATCTTTCCAGCTATTGCAGGTGTCTTGTAAGGTACATCCCAAATGGGGCATTGTACATGATGGGTCTGAGTAGAGGGGTCCAATGACCTCTTTATCTGGATGCGAACCCTTTTGTGATTAGGTGGGCCACATAGAAGGATATTCTAACCACTTTGGCAATGTGATTATCTACTTGGGGCCCCAGATCCCTTATTACGTCTTCCTTATTTAGGGGACTACCACCTGTGGTAGTTTGTACTTTTTTCCAAAAGGGATGACTATGCACTTTTTGGCATTTTGCTTGAGGCCATGATTTTGACACCAGGCATCCGTCTCAGTGAGACCCTTTTAAAGGATCTCTGACAGCCGGAGAGTCAATTATAGCCCCTAGTTTGCAGTAGTCTGCGACTGTAGTCAGCCATAGTCCTCCTGTGCTTGCCTGTACCTCTGAGAAGTATATGCCAAACAGGAGGGGTCCTAGGACTGAGCCCTGGGGAATGCCACTTGTAACCGGTTTAGAGTAGGACCTAGCTCCTGAAACTCATGTGGGTTCTGTCCATGAGGTTCTGTCCATGAGCCAGTTGGCAACCCATCTTGTGACTTAGGGGTTTATGTTCAGGCTGGTGAGCTTGTCTAATACCAGAATGGGGAATGGTGTTGAATGCCTTAGCGAGGTCTAGGTAGGCTGTGTGTACCACCTTTCCCTCGTCTATAGCCTTGGTAACTGCCTTTAAGTCCACCAGGTTTAGAAGGCATGATCTGCCCTTAACAAAGCCAAACTGGGTAGGATCCAGTGTTTGGAGGTTCCCAATGTCTCTGTTAATGAGTTCCATGATGCGCTCCATAGCCTTGCAGACCAAGCTAGTCAGGCTTATAGGATGATGGTTCCCAGGGTCTGTTGTGGCTCCACCTTTGTGGAGTGGAATAACCATTGCTGTGCGCCACTCTATGGGTATATAGCCTGTGGAGAGGCTGAGTTTGAACAATGTGAGGGGTTAGTTCATCTTTGAGCTCATGTAGGACTCTACCTGGGACACTCTCTGGTCCCATTGATGCTGTGATTTTGGCTTTGGAGAGGGCTGTTTTAACCTGAGCATCTGATTTCAGGGACTCTACATTCTTCTGGTATGGTTATGGGCCCTTTTGGTGGGGGTGAGAGGGGAGTGAAGTTTGCACTGAACTTGTCTGCCAGGATGTTGGTGATGTTGGTGATATTGGTCAGTTTAGTGTAATTTGTGCCATTCCGCACCAACTCTGAGCGGATCTGAGCATTGCCACTTAGATTTTATAGCTAAAGATTGCCTTGTGGTTATCTTTGGAGTCCTTGGCAATTTTTCTTTCAAAGCTCGCCTTGGATGATTTTGAAGGATCGTGGTTTCTTGCTGATACTGATCAGGGATGTCTTCCCTTCTTGGGATTTTACTCAAATCTTTTCTGTACTAGTTTCCTCCTCCTGTTGTATAGCTTGTTTATGGCAGGAGTCCACCAGACTGGTTTCCTTTCCTTGGAGGAGTGAGTCTTAGTTTTGCTTGGGATGGCATGATCCATGCATTCTTGTAGGTGCCCATAGAATGCATTAAAGGATTTTGCAGCTTGGACAGCGTTGTCCTTCGGCATGGGGGTTTTGAAACTTTCCACCTCTGTCTTGTCATGTGAAGTTTGCCAAGTTTTTCATAGTGGTTTTCTTGTCCAGGGGTGGGGGCGGAATGTGGATATCCAAAGTGCCCATGTTGGTGATGACCAGGTTCAATATGTTGTCCCCTCTGGTGGGAGTGTTGACCAGTTGAACCAGGGCATTTGAGTTTATAAATTCTAGGAAATGTTGGGCAAGGGAGTTAGTACTTGAGTAGTTCTCCCAGTTAATGTTTGGGTAATTGAAATCACCCAATATTAGGGTGTTTGGTAGGACCTTTGTTTCCCAGTGTACAGTTTGAGTTGGAGTTTTGCCCATTGTTAGTTGCGTGTGTATGATCTCTGAGGCATCGTGCTGTGCCACTAACCTGGAGGTGTGGGTATCCCTGAATATGGATACGCCCCCGCGTTTTGTATTTCAGTTTGGGTTCTGTCGCTGAAACTTATGGTACGAGTTGTAGCCTGGTAGTGCTGGGGTGCTATCTGGAGCCTTAAACCAGGTTTCTGTTATTGCACATCTATTTTTTTTTCTCTCCATACTGAGGAGTGCCTAGAGTGTGTGCATTTTGAGGTTTAGACTTCTGGCATTGAGTAGCATTACCCTCAGTTTTTTGTTACTTGTGCTGTTTACGGCGGTGGGTTTGTCTCTTGAGCCTTGCCTAAAAAGCACTATGGGGTTGGCAAGAGCCTTGGCCAGTATTCAAAAGCCTGTGGGTTACAGGTGCAAGTCGTTTCTAGTGAAGCAGTGTGGCTTATCGAGCATATCATCCCAGGCAGACAGACACTGGATCCCCTTTGACACCAGAAACTTGGCCAATTGTTGAAATCTAATTTTTTCTTTATACCATGGTATCATCCTTGGTGAGGGCAGGATGCTACTCGGGGTCATACCAGCCTGGGCTACATGATCAGAGCTCTTCCATGTCTCTCATGTAGTCCAGGGTGGTACGGCTCTGGTCATTCACACCAACATGGATAATGAGTCGTATTTGTACTTGTTCTGGAGTGACCTGAGTGCTTGTGTTATGTGGTGCATCCTGGCACCCGACAGGCAGCTAACAGTAACATTCTCCTTATTCAGCCTAGTGAGTGGGACGTCAGTGTGCCTGACTATAGTCACCTATTACTAGTATGTTGGGTATGTTTTGCCTTAAGGGCTGTGCTTGCATGGCACACTGGTGTGAAGTATGTTTCGTGGTTTGTGTTGGGGGTGGAGGTTGCTTGGATGTTAGCTTTGGAGGTCTCTGTTGGCTTTTGCAGATTTTTATTTAGAGCCTCAAGAGTATGTTTTCATGTATTTGTGTGTTTTCTGCCAGTGCTGCTTTAATGGGTTTGTGAGACTGGTGGTGTGATGCAGGTATTTCCCTTCTCCTCTTGACTGTCTGATCCAGTCTTTGGTTGAGAGAGCTTAGCCTCCAGTTTTGGCTATATAATTGCATCTCTCGCATGTATTGGTGTTTGGTAGGAGGAGGGGTTGTCTGTGTACATGAGGCACTTGTTACATTGCCTCAAAATGCCCAGATTCAGTTCAGATTGGACTGGAGAGTACACCTGAAACTGCCGTTTGGACATGCCTGGATAGGTACAGTGAACTGTTTTACTGGATGGCTGGTAAGGTTGAATAGAGAGCCTTGTCCTTCTGTACAGTACAGGAGGGTCTAGTGCTAGGGTTTATAAGTGCTTGCTATAAATTTTTGAGCAAGTGTCAGACAAAAATGAATGGCTTGAGTGCTTAAGTTGAAAGTTTGTCTAGTTCCAAGGGAAAAATTAGAGAGGAGATTTTTGTGGAGCCGGGAATAGTTTTACCCTAGCTAACCAGCGCTGCCTGGCACACAAAACCGGGCAGATATGGTATTTATAGCAGGGAAATGAAAGAGAAATTAGCCCAAAATGGCCAATAAATTACTAATTTTTGGACTGAAACCACTTTTCCAGGGAAGGGCTGCTCAAAGCTCCCCTCTCTCACAGGTGAACAGAGAACTTCCTTCTATCCAAGTAAGGTATGGGCAAACAGAGATTTGTAACACAGCCCTGAATTCAGCACTAACCTGAAAACTGGACTATACTAGCTTAGAAAGGTGGGAAACAAGTGTATGTGTGTATATATATATATATATATATATATATATATATATATATATATATATTTTTTTTGTTTAGAAAATAAAGCAGATACACTTAAAACACTTTAAATGCACAGAAAAGGATACTTATTGTTACAGATCGCAGATCAGAGTTGTAGTCCATGCCCCTAGTGATAAAGTAGGAAGAAACCCAAATAGTAAAATCAGATGAATGCAATTTTATATCAATCGAAAACTAACAAACTGATTTAAACAAGTTACCCAATTCACCAGAAAAAAAGCTCAATGAGCCCTGTTCAGCAGTCTTCAGTCGGACAAGTTCTAACTGCACACCCTTGCTTATTAGGGTGCAGGGGAACCTTCTCCAAAAAAAGATGGCTTGGATCAGTGCTCAAGTTATACAAACAAAGCTAGATTCAGCAGGCCTGAATCTGGTTTATGCTACCTCAAGCCGCACCAATTTCAGAAAGACAGTTCAAATAAGCAGGCACAATAAGTCTGTGACCAGAAATTCCCAGCTCAGAGGGACAGAATCCAACATCTCCTTAGAGTGCAGACCACAAACCTTAATGTAGAATAACTGGCCTGAAGCCCAAGTGCTTAAGCCAGAACTGTTATTTTTAGAATAACACACTGGGCCTTCAATCATCAATTCCCAGCTTAGAAGGATGTAAGCTACCTGTCCTGCCACAACAGCAGAGCACAAACCTTCTTAATGTAAAACAGCCTGAGTGAACCCAAAGTGCTTAAACCAGAAGACTTAGAATAACAGTTATAATTTAATAATGCTACTGACGAGCAGTAATAAATGCAGCAGAATAAACAAAATTGAGTACCTTTAAGAAAAGTGAAATAAAGTAGGAGGAAAGACAAATACAGTAAAAGCAAATGAATAAAGTGCAATTTTAAGTGCAAGGAGAGAGGAGTAAGATCCCAAGTGGGCTGGCCTTCTATCTTCTCTGCATTAAGTAGAGTGAACACTAGACTCAGAATATGATCTCACTGTACTCTTAAGTGAGCAAATGAGATGGACCCAGGAGGAGTGTTCTAATACAGACTTGCAGGAGGGGTGGGAAATTCCAGAGCCACCAACACAGGAACAGGGAGGGAGGGTGGAGAACTAACTGCAGAGAGACAGCACACTGTTCAGAAACACAAATTAGGAAACAGAAAAAATGAAAATACAGTACTTTTAAAACTTTTTTCAAATACAGAAAACATCAAAACTAATCTTTACTATATTCCTTTTACTATATTCCTATCTATATCTAAAATATACTATGCCATAAATTACTTGCTTACAGAGCAAGGCAAATGCAGGACAAGATGCAAAATCCACAGTCTTTCTCAGACTGTTCTTAAATTAATCAACATTACTGCTGGGTTAGCTTGGATGACATCACTCTGTCACCTGACTTCAGTTCCTAGGCTAAACAGATACTTGGATATCTCTCAGGAAGAGTGCAGCTGCTAGGAAGTCGGCAATTAAAACACTTTTACATTTGAAACTTAGTAATTATTTCTGTTTTAAGACCATAAGAAAACCTCTAGCTCTGGACACTGTATGTTACAGCTTCCACTATTAAAATTTACATTTGTACAGATATATAGTTTATATACATTTCTGTTTTCCAGTAGGGTACACTGTGGATACATTCTTGAAGCTCAATACATAACATACAGTTCAACACACACTTCAGAAGTTTTAATATACACATAACATAGATCTAAAGTAGTTGTCTTCATTTGGGCTTCAGCCTGTGGGTTCCCGGATCCGACTCCTCCACATATCAAAGCTCCTCCCCTTACCCATATTGCTCCTGCCTCCTTTCTTTTTTCAGATCTCATTTGCTGCCTGTATGTCTGCACCGTGATCTGAGCTCTCTACAAAATGGTTGCAGTAAGTGTTTTTGGATATTGCTCTTCTCTTTGTTTTTCTTCTCTGTTCTACCTCCACTCAACGTTTCCATCAGTAAAATCTCTTCTCCCTCTTTCTTTCCTTGACTGCGTGGTCTGTGTGATAATGGTGTGCTGGGCCTGAGGTTGGGGTATGTCTGACGCTCCCAAACCCGGCTTCAGGAAGTGTACAGAGTGTGGCCATAAGCTCTCTCCAGCTGATGGCTGTGTGTAGTATGTCTTGGGCAGCCCTTCTCCAGACCTCCTGTTCCATCTGTGACCGGTATAATCCCTGGGCACTTAGACAGGAGGGACAAACTAATCCTTAAGGGCCTTTCCTCTTCGGAGACCAAGTCCTGGTGTCCCTGGCTTCTGCCTCCTCCCCGGCATCTGGGACTCAAACTCCCACCAAGAGGGATGGGGACAAAACCACTCAAAAGGATGGGCTAAGAAAGTGATCCCTTGAACACACTGTTTCAGCTACCCCCAGCTAGTTAGGTCAGCTCCGAGACTGGAGTCTCCCCGGCTCCATTCTCCCCCATTGTCAGAAGCGCCCTGGATCCAGTTGCCGGCTCGGGCTTCTCTCTTCCCCTCCTCGCTGGTGTCTGTTGCCACCTCCTTTAGTCTCACCCAGAGCCTTGGTGAAGCAGAGGTGGATAGGATGATGCGAAAGTTCATCCGCACCCAGATACAGATGGGAGTCTTGCCTGCCCCCCCCCCCTCTCCCTCCAGAGCAGGGAGCATGCAGCCCTTTTTCACCCTGATTACTCCTTCTCTCATCTGGCCTTCAGTTTCAGAGCCCTTGGATCCGAGGACTCTCAATGTCAACAGGCAGTCACTGAATGTACCTTGTACCTCAATGCCAGCTATGACGTTAAGCAGGTCAGATCTGACTGGCCCAGATCCAACAGTTGGTGTCAGCTCAGAGTGTGGGAGCCAGCCTTCCTCTTGGTATCTCAGCACCTGGAGGCTCTGCTTTGACTCTGTCAGGTCAGGGGGGTGATGGCTCCTCTTTGGCTTTCGATGTGGTTGAGAGGGTTCTCTCGGGTTTTTTTTTTTCCCTCTAGACCCTTCACCATCTCTGACTCTGCCCAGACTCCCTCCATTTCTGGTATGGTTCCGGCCCTCCTGCCATCTTGGGGACAGCCTGCCTCCACTTCACCTCCAGGTAGCTTCCGCTTGGGAGCAGAAAGACATTGGCGAGCCCTCCCCAGAGATCCCCAGTGAGTAGATCCTTTGCAAACCTATGTGCAAGAGGAGGCACTTGGACTCCCTGCCAGAGTCTGTCACTGAAGACTCTGATTTGGAGGAAGGGGAAGCTTCCCCCTGGTCACCTCCCCCCCCCCCAAAGGATGTCTCTGGAGGTATCATGGAACTCCTTCGCCAGCAAAGGGGTGGTCTGCCCAGAAATCTACCTCAGACGAATCTCTGTCCCTCAAGGCATTTGGCCCAGGACCTCCTGGGTGTCCCCTCCCGCAGATCCTTTAGTGGATCTCCTTACATCTCTGGTGTGGAAGGAACCGGACACTTGAGCCCATTCCCAAACATCCGGATAAGGTCTTCAGCCCCCCCCCAGACTATACTCTAACAAGGGATCTCCTGTTGGTGCCATGGTGGTGGCAGTGGCCACAAGAAAGGAGCTCCCTCAGGAGAGCTCTGTACAGTCTATCCTCCTGATATGAGTCAAGGACAATGGACCATTTCGGTGAGCTGGTGTATGCTTCATTGACCTTCTTGGTTTGGACGCTGAATGGCACATGTGATTCTGCTGCCGCGAGACCTGGTTAAGGCAATCAAGAGTCAACTCTGGAGTCCATGTCAGTGGAGGACAAAGATATTCTCTACTCATATAGTCACTGTAAACAGTTACAAGCACCTCCATGTGCCTCCTCTCCCATGCAACTGAAGGAGCTGCTAGAGCAGCCGGTACATGCGCTTTCATCAGGTGACATGCCTGGATTTAGCTCTGTCAATTTTCAGAACCCTTCAAGATGTCATTTACCAATGCCACATATGACAATACTTTCCTATTTGGCAAGTCAGTACGTGAGATTCTAGTTCAGGGTGAGAAGGGCGGAAAGATTTTTGTCTGCCATCTGGATCCGCTTCTCAGCCTGTTAACTATCCTTCTCTAGGAATCTGTGAGGGACCAAGAAATTGGAAATCTAAGAACTTTCCCCAAGATGCTCAGGACTCTCCTTCACCCATGGGCAGAGGGGGATTTGATGGACATCACCCTAGATGCAGAGGTGGTCTGAGAAATTGTCTGACAGACCCTCTCAGCAACCCTGAAGGGTTGCCCGACTGCTCAGCTCTGGAGGCTGTCAGGGCCCATCTTACTGAGTGGGAGCCCATCACAAAAGATATTTGAGTGTTACGAATTACATCCAGAGGCTATTCAGTCCCCTTCATCGAGCCACCTCCAGTGCCGAAACACCTGCTGGACATTCCACCTGTGCAATGGGAGGATGCAGCACTGGAAATACCAAAGCTGCTAAGAAAGTCATCCAATCCATCCCCACAGACCACTCTGGATCGGGTATTTATTCCAGGTTTTTTTTTTTTTTTTTTGTGCCAAAGAAAACAGGAGATCCAAGACCCATTTTGGATCTATCCACCTTGAACTTGTCTGTGGCAAAAGCAAAATTTTGGATGGTAACTCTTCACTCTATCCTGCCCTTCCTGCAGGAGAACCGACGATGTGCTCAATTTGACACCAGGATGCTTTCCATCATATCAAGACAGACCCTCTCTGAGGTTTCTCCACTTCTGGCTAGGAACCAATCATTATTAGTTCAGAGCGTTCCCCTTTGGTCTCACCACAGCCCCCAGGGTGTTTACCAAAGTGTCAGTGGTAGCGGCTTGAGTACAGCCCCCAGGGTGTTTACCAAAGTGTCAATGGTAGTGGCTTGAGTTTTTCTACAGAATACGCAGATTGAAGTTACAAGTCCTGTGCATTATTTAAACTCCATCTCCGACAGCAGAAATTGTATTAAGGGTGTTGGGGTCCATGACAGCCACGATCAATATCTTTGCCCTTGGTGCATCTTCACATGCGAATCCTTCAGTGGACCCTTTCTGTACAATGGTTTCTGTTGGACCTTCCGTTGACTCGCCCTGTCCGAATCTCTTGAGTGTGCAGGTACTCCCTTTGGTGGTGAATCCATTCCTCTGATCTGGTTCGGGGACATCCCTTTCTTCCACCTTTTCCCACAGTGACTACAGACTCCTTCCAACGGGGGGGGGGCACTGCTCGGGAAGGGCAGTCCAAGGCTTATGGTCCCCCTACAAGACTATTTTCATATCAACATCCTGGAGATGAGGGCGGTGCTTCTAGCACTGCAGGGTCTCCATGCCAATCTTCCTTCAGTAACGATTGCTATCCAGACCAACAATATGTCAGTGGTCTGGTACATCAACAAATGGGGGATATGATCTGGTTCACTCTTGTGTAGCAAGGCCATGAGAGTATGGGAATGGGTGATCTCCACTGGCCATTTTCTTGTGGCAATGCACATTCAGGGGAGGTCCAACATTCTAGCGGTCAAGCTCAGCAGATCCATTCTGATGCCTTGAGTGGTTTCTGAATTCCTCAGTAGTAGAACAGATCTTTCACAAGTGGGGTCAGCCTTGCTGCAATCTATTCACATGTCTGTCCAATGCAAAATGCAGTGAGTTTTTCACTCTGAATCCCCCTCTGGGGAAGCCCCCAGAGATGCTCAGATTCATGCTTGACCTCTGGTCTTATTCTCCTTCCCTTAATATCAAAATTTCTTCAGAAATCTCGCAGATTGGGGAGCTTAGTTATCCTCATTGCCCCATTCTGGTCTTGCCAGGTCTGGTTTCCCTCGCTGAGGTCTCATTTGGTGGTTCCACCATGGACGTTGGATCTATTTCTGGATTTCATATCTCTTCCCTCAGGGATTCCCTGTCCAGTCTAAAGCTCACTGCTTGGCTGCTTCAGGTCCCGTGATTGTCGGGACTCCTGGATTATCTTCTCCCGTCAAAAGAATTCTATTGACATAAGTCTTCCACCAGAAGTGTACTCCATCAAATGGGAATGTTTTTCTATCTGGGCCTCAGCGTGCATTGGATCCTTTCACGGCTCCAGTTCCTGCAGTGTTTTCCAACAAGGTGCTAGTTTTTCTGCTGTCAAAGTCCAACTTGTGGCAATTTCTACTTAATATGTGGGGGATAATATGACTTCTTTCCTTAGCATCTTCAAAGGTACTTTTCTTTTTCCCCTGATAAAGGACCCTATGCCACCGTGGGATTTTACCCTAGTACTTGAAGCCTTAGTTTTGCCTCCCTTTTAACCTGCAGCTTCAGTAGATATGCAGCTTCTGCAGCTTCTCTCCTGGAAGACTGATTTTCTGGTTGCCATTACTTCTGCTAGAAGAGTTTTCAGAACTTCAGGCTCTATCGATCAAAGCCTCTTTTTATATGATTTTTCATAAGGATAGGGCGTCTTTGCGTACTAATAGCTTCAGAGGCAAACATAACCAGGTAATCCAACTTTCTAGTCTTTCCAAATTTTCAAATACAAATTGCATTTACTAGACATGCACACAGTTACGTTTCTACTTGCACAGGACAAAAACCTTCGTAAATCTATCAACTTTTCTTATTCCAAACCCTTTTTAGGGAAACCAATTTCTAAAGTTACCATTGCCTGTTGGATTTCTGTGTTATTTGGGTGTATTTAGCCAGGAGGTTTTCCTGCCAAGTCAGGCGAAGTGCATTCCACAAGGTCTACGGACCACGTCAGCAGCCTTTTTGGTCTAGAGTTTCATTAGATATTTGTTCTGCGGCCACTTGGTCCTCATCTCACATTATAAATTGTACATTGCATCCAGGAACAGAGCATCCTTTGGCTCCGCCATCCTCTGGAATATCCATCCATGAGGGCTTCCAAGGTGTCTGGTAGCCGGGGACTCTCTCCCACAGGTTGAAGACCAAATGAAGATGACTACAGATAAAGAAGTGATGGTACTCACCATAACATTCCTTCCCCTGGCCTTGTGTGAACTGCTGGTGCCTCCTAAGAATAATGGAGGTCCCCTTCATAGGGTGTCTTTATCCTTGTTTTCTGGTACGGACAAGTCTCTGGGTCGGGTGATGGTACTGAATTGAGCAGCAAACTCTATCTGAAGGGAGGAAGGAGACAGGAGCATTATGGGTAAGGGAAGGAGCTTTGAGCTTGAATCGGATGCTGTATATGTGGCTGAGTCTGATCAGATACAGATCCAGGAAGCCACAGGTTGAAGACAAATGAACTACTCAGATGGAATGTTATGGGAGTACATCTTTTTTTTTTTTTTTTCTCTTACATTTATAAGACAAGCATATGAATCTTATTAATATTCACAAATGACATGCTACTAGCCAAAAAAATCCAGATAGCTGGGCTGGCAGTGTCACATTTCTCCCGTCCCCAAAAACTCAAGCCAGTTTTTGAAGTGACCCTTGAGAAATGTTTGAGAGGGTGAACCTATCTGGGAATACCTTACTCCATTCCCTGTCTTGAGAGCCCATCTGAGTAGGCATTGCTAACCCCACTGCGGTGCTGCACTGTCATATGCTTGCAACCCTAAGCTCCACCTGAGTAATTTGGCATTTTACTGGCTGGTTTGATGTAGCCATGTTAAGGGATTGTGGTCTATAACTACAGTCAATTTCCTTCCATACAGATAAGGCTGAAGTTTCTGCAGTGCCCACACTATGGCTAGGCATTCCTTTTCTACAGCTGCATAGCATTCCTTCCTGGGTTGGAGCCTATGACTGAGATAAACCACTGGGTGCTCTTCTCCCTCCGAAGGAACCTGGATAAGTACAGCCCCCCATGGTTTGAAGAATCCACCTCCTCAACAAATTTGCTGTATTCTGGACTGGCTAACACAGGGGGTCCTTCCCAATGCCCCTTTAAGCTTCTGGAATGCCTGCTCACATGCTGGGATCCACACTACCTTATCTGACCTCCTTCTTCCTTAGGTCTGTGAGGGGAGCAGCTATGGTACTATAACTGGGGATGAACTTTCTGTAGTACCCTGATGTCCCCAAGGATGCCCTCACCTGCTTTTTGGTAACCTGTGCAGGCCATACCTGAATGGCTTCCACTTTGGCAGGTTCTGGCCTGATCTTACAACTCCCCACTCCATCCCAGTTAGTAGACCTCTGCCGTACCCACCTGACATTTGCTGGGCTTAATGGTGAATCTTGCCCTCTGTAGTTTGCCCAGCACCTCCCTGACATGCTGAGGGTGCTCTTGCCAGGAATGGCTGTAGATGGTAATATCTAAGCAAGGGAAAAATCTCCTGCTTCTACTAGGATATGATCTACCAGCCTCTAGAAAGTCGCGGAGGCATTTTTCATCCCAAGGGGCATCTTTGAACTCCTACAAGCCAAAAGGAGTCACAAAGACTGATGTAACACTGGGAGTCAAGGGCACCTGCCAGTAACCCGTGGTAAGATACTTGGCCCCACCCAGCTGCTCTAGGGCTTCATCTGCCAAAGGCATGGAGTAATCATCTGACCCTTTCCTGTAGTCCACACAGAATCTGGTGCTGCCATCCTTCTTTGGTACCAGCACCACTGGGGAGGCTCAGGGACTGCTGAACTCCTGAATTACCCCTAGTTCCAACCTTTCCTGCATCTCCTCCCTCAGGCACCCTATAAGGGGCCTGATTAATAGGCCTTTGGGGTCCTGTATCCACATGGTGCTGCACCAGGTGGGTGCACCCTGGTTTCCCAGTGAACGTGTCCCCAAAATAGTGCTCAGATGTCTTGAACCTGGGTAGGGGAGAGCTGCTGGACATTGCTACCACCTCCTCAGTGAGGCTTGGACTGACATCTCAGTGGAAATCTGTCACCAGATCCCCCTCAGACTCCTGCAATTCACTGCAAATAGTCAGCACAAGGGCCTCCCTATCATGGTAAGGTTTCATAATGGTAACCTGGTACAATTTGTGCCCCTGCCTAGCAGTTCTACCATGCAGTTAACATCACTAACCTTCCTTACCACCTTGTAGGGTCCCTCCCAAGCTTGCCTGTAGCTTGTGTGACCGGAATGAGAACCATTACCTGCTGCCCTAAAGCATACACTCTGTAGCGAGCATTCCTTTCTACTGTTGGGTTTTTGCCACGTTCTCTTGGGCCAAGCCCATGAGTTCCCAAAGTCCTATCCTGAGGTTTAGGACAGGCACAACAGACTCCTTGTGGGATTCACATTCACCCTCCCACTCATCTTGAAATAAATCTAGAGGTCCCCTTACCCTATGCCCATACAGCAACTCAAAGGGTGAAAAACATTTGGATTCCTGGGGCACCTTAAGTAAACAGATGGGGCAAATATTTGTCTCACTCCCTCTTAAACTGGTTTGAAAATGCCCGTAGCATCTTGAGAATAGAGTTTAACCTCTCAACAAGACCATTAGTCTGGGATGGTAGGGGGTGGTCCTTTAGGTGCTTCCCCTCACAGTACTTCCACAGACAAGCCAGCAGGTCTGACATTAAATTGGCATCTGTCAGCATTTCTTTTGGAAAACCTACCCTGCTAAAAATTTCTAGAAAATGGAGGACATAGACACTGCCTCAGGGTATCTGGTAGCATCCTCTACTACCACTAGGATATACTTTTTCCCTGTGCAACTTTGGGTACTCTGAGGCCCCACAATATCCATAGCTACCCTCTGAAATGGCTCCTCAATCACAGGCAAAGGCATCAAAGGAGCTTTCACCTTGTCACCTGCCTATCCTACCTTTTGGCACTGCTCACAGGTCTAGCACTACCCTGTTGCTTCTCTGGAAATCTCGGGCCAATAGAAGTTCTGCATAATGCATCTTTGTACATCTTAAGCCATATGACCTGCAAAGGGAATATCATGGGCTGTGGCTAGACGTGCATCTAGACCCAAGAGCAGCACTGGGTGTCCCTTTCCTGTGCAGTAATGCCCTGCTTGCTAGGTATAGATCTCCCTTCCCCAGCTCATGTGTAGTAGTGCATTGTCTCATCAGCTAACCAGATTCTCATGTCCTCAAGCAAAGTGCTATGGGCTTTTTCCTTCACCAAAAGGTCTGCCAGCCATTCAGAAGTGGTGACCTGACATCCACTTGCCCATCTATGAAAAGGAAGTGCTTAGTTCATCATATTTATGCACACTTTCATCTGCCATGCATCTATGCTCACAAAACTTTCCTATAAGCTTCAGGTTTTAACTTAAAATATTCTAGCAAACCGTTCTTTACAACATTATAACTTAAGCAATCTGTATCAGGCAGTTCAGAAATTAGTCACAGCTTTACTGTGGAGTAAGTAGGTCAGGAACCATACCCAGAGCCCTTAATAAACATTATACTGTTTACACACCCTCTCAAACATATGAATGAAGCTTATCTAAATTCTCCCCAACTGTAAATTGTGGAGGAAATTTACTGACCTTTGTTGCGTCTGGGGTTCAGTTACTCCCTTCTCCATTACCTCCATGACTAAGAGCATCTCCTTTTCATGTTGCCTATGCCTCTCATTCTCAGCCTGCAGACATTGCAGTTTCTCATTTTTCTCAGCCTCCAGATGTCTCTGAATCTGCTGCTTCTATTTTCCAACACTTGGCCTCCAACTCAAGTCGCTTTAACTCCAGATGGATTTGTAAGTCCTCTGTGGAAAGGTTGAGATGTCTCATTTTCTCAGAGTTGTACATCTCCACGGCCAGTCTGATTGTCCTACTGGTTGCTATTCTCTGATGCAGCTATGACTAAAGCTGTTATCCTGTTTGCTTTAGTCAGGTTGGCATGCACCAGTCCTTTAGCCTGGCACATCTCCGCCAACTGGTTCCTTGTCAGCTTGCCATACTCCTCTGACATGCTTGCCTAGTCTCCCTGACTAAGCTAACAAAAAAAGTGGGATATGAACTCTGAATGCTCACTGCATGGCTGATTTGAGAGTGAAAACGCCTTCAGTGACCACTGAACACAAGCTACAGGAGTTCAATATCCACACCACTACAAGCCAATTAATGTGATGTGGGTATCCCACCACTGCCAAACAATTAATATGTGATGCCTCTGCACTGGCCAAGTAATCAAGGAGCCTAAGTCCTCACCACTAGCACCAGTGAGAGACCTGTACGTTGGGAAGATGACAAGTACACACAGTACAGTTTCCCTCTAACACAGATCAGTCAGTCTGGGGCTGGTTTCTCCCTCTTTCTCCAGATCCCCAATAAGACTCTTCACTGGCACAGCTATAGGGTTAAGATCTCCGCTGAGGGGGTCAAGCCAAGACCTCCAGCACCCCCTTTGTCCAACCAGGGCTTTGTGTTCCTGCCCAAGTAGCACACACACACTTTGAGATTTATATACAAACACACACACCTGGGGTAGGCTGGCACAGGGTTACTAGCTATGCTTCCTTCTACCCAGACTATATAATTTAGTTATCACTGCCACCAACCCCATCAGCTACTAAAGGGTGACCAATCCTGCTGTGTTAATGTTACTATTATCCAAATGGTAACTACAGAGTTCAGAATCACAGGAAATAAAAACATTATTGCAGGACAGTTTCAAATACAGAAAGCATCTAAACTAATCTTTGCTATATTCCTATCTATATCTAAAAGATACTGTGCTCTAAACTTGCTTTCAGAGCAAGGCAAATGCAGATGATGGATGTTTCTAGGTCCAAGACAAGATAGAAATGCAGTCTTTCTCGGACAGTTGTTAAATCAACATTACTGCTGTGTTAGCTCAGATGACCTTACTCTGTCACCCGACTTCCGTTCCCAGGCTAAACAGTTAACACCTCTGTGTCAAAAATGCATATCTCTTGAAGTGTGCAGCCACTAGGAAGACGTAGAGCAATAAAAACACTTTTTTACATTTCAAACTGAACACAATCATAATCTTCAACTTATTTTCTTGAAGTTTTGCAAGTTAGCTCTGTATGTTCCAGCTTCTATTAAAACATAACATTTGCACAGGTATATAGCTTGTATACATTTGTGTTCTTTTCCAGTAGGGTACACTGTGGTTACATTCTTGAAGCTCTGTATATAATGTACAGTTCAACACACACTTCTTGCACCAGTAGTTATAACATATATATAGTTCTTTTACATTTGTAAGACAAGCATATGAATCCTATTAAGTCACAAATGACACATGACTGACTATCCGCAAAATTCCAGATAGCTAGGCTGGCAGTGCCCTACTAGTTTTAGGCTCACAGCTGCATTAATACCAGGTTCAGTATCGGCCTGTAAATGGATTATCCATTCATATTCCTTCAGCTCTAAATTGTCACTCCCTCTCAAACTTCTAATCACCTCGGACTGTAAACATAAAATCATGTTCTGAGCTACAGTCCATGCTTTGCTAAGGCATTAGTATTAATACTACTTTGTATGTCAGAACAATGTTCAATCTTTTAATATTCTATTACTTTTACCAACATAAAATTTATCACATCTTTTGCATGTGACTAAGCAATATTTGAAGTGGTACACATTGCAAATTTACTAAACAAACCTTTGTTTAGTTGTAGGGTGAAAAGTCTGTCTGTGTTCATATACATCTATAGTTAGATCAGCTATGGCAAGGAAATGTACCACTTTAAGGCCACCTTGTTTTTATCCAAACTCTTATCTTTTTTAAGATTTGGACAATTCTTGTATGTAAATCCAGGTTTATTATCAGTACTGTCCCCGAGTTCAGGCAATGTGTCTAAAATACTCCAGTTAAATATAATGCTTTTAACAGCATTAGTTCTGCTTATAGGTGATGGTAGAAGTAGTAAACCATTTCTTTTTAACATGCTAAACTCTTTTTAACATACTAAACTAGGTGTAATCGTAGACCACTGCATGAAATACAACAAACGTATGTAGCTCAAACTATCTCGCAAAGGTGCACAAAAATCTAGGTACCCTCTAGATATAAAAATTACCTTACTTATGAGTTTACTATTTCAAGAACCAACCTTCTCTCCACTGTTTGGTATGCCTCCCCTGTTCTAACCAACCTAAAGGAGATTTGGTTTAATCTGCTACAACAGAATAGCAAAATTTGCTACTGATTTTAGCCTTTAGAACCCATCAGTGCCTATCCCTTAGAAAACTATCCTGGCTGGAATTACCAAACATTACTTTTAACCAACTTACCATGGCCCACCAAATCCTCTTTCACCCTAATGGCCCACCAAATCCTCTTTCACCCTAATAAATCCCCTTCCCTGCAAGGACTCCTTCACCACTATGCAAGCAGTCTAGTACTAATAAGTACCAATAAGGCACTTATTGACATAACTAAAAACAAATACAACACTGGGGAATCTCTCTATTCTACTACTGTAGCTAAAGCCTGGAATGCTCTCCCTCTTAACATCCAGTCAGTACACAACACATGTGACTTTATAAGCACCTTAAGGCACATTTAAATAACACTTGGTCTTGTGCTTGTACTGGCTCTGGATAACATCTGCAATTCCTCCTAAACTCACTTCCTTTTCTCCTATCTAACCTCCTTTGCTCTACCTGTCTCTTTTTTTTTTTTTTCTGCTTTATATGCTTTCCCTTTCAGTTTGCTGTATATTCTGTTTCGCTGTCACCAATTAAAATATTTTATCTAATCCACTCAACTTTACTGTTTTCTGCTACTTTCATGTACTATATCAGCTAATCCCTAGTCAGCTAATCCCTAGTCATGTCTTAATTCTGTTTCCTAATCAATGTTGTAGCCATGACTTGGACATCCATTTTACTATAAATTGGCTTACTTCAGTGTTGAATTTTTCTGTCTTTACTTGTTTGCCACTTTCATTTATTGTAAATATAGGGAGCATATTCTAAACAAGATGGTATTAACACTGTTTGATTTGTATGTTTTTAGTATTAAATTTCTATGTACTATGTTTGGAGATTTTCTCCAAGGGCCTCTGCTGAAAACGGGCAGTCTTGCCCAGTTGGACTTTTCCTGGTAAACATGTATGTAAACATGAGCAGGGGTATTACCATCATTTATAAAGCAAGGTTTAGCCAAATTGTTTCACTTATAACCTCAGATCTAAGGCTATTCAAAAAGTCACCTATCCTAGCCCATTTGATGGAAGTCTTGTATCATAACATCCATTTGTTCATTGCAAGCTCCATAGTCTGTGTTCAGTCTGCTAACCCTTAGTATTTGACTTTTAGCAACTTAAATACACAATTGGGTATTTACACAGAAAAAAGCATTTGCACTAACCTCCTTCCTAAAGATACCAGTATTAATGGTATTCCCATCTCTTATTTTAACACCCGGAAAACATTTAATTTTTAGAAAAATTCAAAGTATTAGAAAATTGGTTCAAAAAAATTGACATATTCAAACCAGTGATCTTTACTACCTTCCAAAATAACAAAAATGTCCCTCACAAAGTGCTTTATTCCTTTACAGAGCAGCTGTTAAAAGCAAATCATTCTTCCCACTGACATAGCACAATATGTATTTGCTCCAGGGGTGCCATCTCCCAACATTTGATGGTAATATATTCTTGATATTATTATAACTAATACTAATTCCATCAAATCACATATGGCTTAAATTTCCTTAACATTTAAACCACTATGTTCACACAGAAAAACCCTTATGGTTTCAATACCATAATCATTCTGGATTAGTGTTGCTTAATGTCAAGCGTTACAAAGAAATGCTAGAGCTGCTTATTGCTGTACCATTCATATAACTTTTTTAAAAAAAATCACTAGTATCACGAATGTAGCTTCTAAAATTGTTCAGATATTTAGTCTGGATATACTGTAGATATTTTGTCATGTAAAAATTCATTCATGAATAATCTTTGACCTTAAATTTGAGGTTATTAGTGAAAGAAACTGGCCATGCCTTACTTTATACATGGTAATACCCCCACTCATGTTAAAAGAAATGGTTTATTATGTTGTACTGCCACCTTTAACAGAAGAATTAATGCTGTTTAAAAGCATTATTTAACTACCGTATTTTAGAAGCCTTGCCCAAACTCTGGGACATTACTGATTAATAAAACCTGGATTTGCATACAAAAATTGTCCAAATCTTAAACGTTTGTTATAAAGATGAGTTAGGATAAAAATAAGGTGGCCTTTAAGAAAAGTGGTACATTTCCTTGTCATAACAGCTCTAGCTGTAGATAGACTTTTTTTTTCACCCTACAACTAAACGAAGGTTTGTTTTTTTAGTACATCTGCAATGTGTGCTACTTTGAATATTGTTTACTTAGCCACATGCAAAAAAATGTGATGTTGGTAAAAGTAATAGATTAAAAGAATTATTGCACATTACATCTGAGTGGTGCAGCGGTAGCGTTGTTGCCTCGCAGCAAGAGGTTCTCCTGTTCGATTCTCTGCTTGGGTTGGGAGTGCCTTCTGTGTGTAGTGTGCATGTCCTCCCCGTGGTAGAGTGGGTGTTGGAAAGACATGCGTTGAATGGGCGTGACTTCGTTGAAGGTTTGGCATTGGGCTGAATTATTTTTTTTTTTGTTAGATCTGGGCTTACTTCTGATATGGTAGCCTCAGTGCTGTTATTTACACACTTGTACAGGGTTTCTGTAAATAATTCTGCATAGGTAGCTGCTTTGGGGAAGCTATGAATTTTGACAAACTGCTACTTCATAAGCAGTAGATTGCTTTAATATAGTTCCTAACTGGTTTAGCTGGGTTTTTCTGGGTTGACTTTTTTTATTTTGAGGGAGACCGCTTTATGGTCCGACTTAATATGAGGACATTAACGGGGTGGGAGGGGGGCAATGCTTCTCATGTTTGAGTACTAGGTCCAGTATGTTGGTGCACTTTCCAACCAGAGACTCAATCTGGTCCAGGGTATGTTAGTTTAACTCGTAGGTACGTTTCCTGGACTTTGAGATGGTATAAGTTTCCTAGTAATAGAGGGGTAGTTAGTTTCCCGTGAATTGGGTATTTGGTTGGATGGTGAGTGCTTCTAGTAGGTCTAGGAATTCTGTTTTTTAGAAGAGTATCTAAAACTCACCACACAATCCTATTTTGGCTTATTTGAAAAATCTTGTGAGAGGGAACCCAGATCCATGTTTGCACAATTTAACAAAAGATGAATGGAAACTATTGTGATTTTGAGGGACCATTTTAACCTGAGAATTGTGAATCCAGATAAGGGTGGGAGGATCCCTGTGGTGTTTGGCATCCCAAAATCTCATGAATGTTGTATCCCCTTCCTGTAGAACTGTTTCAGCATACAGTTGTGAGACCTACACCCTGGAAATATCTGTTTGGATTTTGAGGGGGGGGGGCTTGGATCCTGTGACATTTTTTAAAGGACTCCTGGGACTTCATTGCTAAATTCAAACAGTGTTTCTATGTCCAACATTGCAGTTTTTTTTACTGTTTATGTAAAATACAGATTTACATGCATACCATACAAAATTGGATTGGATTTCTTCCATTCAGCTATTGTTGATCTCACTAAATTGACAATTTCTCAGTTGGCATTATGGCCTTCTTCACCTTCAAAATAAAGGACAGGATTATTTTTGCCAGGCTAAAGGTGTTGCTGAGATTTTCCACCAGTTTACGCAAACCTTGTTATGCATAGTTGGGATAAACGGTTTGTGTTGGTCCCAATACCATGACCACTGGTATTTAAATATTCCATCCAGGTATCTGCAATACATTTTATGGAAATAAACTGTCCCAGATATGGTAGTTATATTAACAGCAGTACAGTTTTTTTTGTTTCACTCCCACTTTATTCGATTTGATAAAGTTAATTTTCTGGATGCCACAATTTTTAAGGACGATAGAGAATGTTTAGGGTCAAATGTATAGAACCCCCCCAACAGTTGGATTTTCAGTTGTTACCCACACTCAGAAATAGTATTTAAGGAACAACTAGTGAGAGCAGTCAGACTGTGCTGATTACAACCTTTTTCTTGTCATATTTGAAGGACTGTAATAGAAGAATGGGGCACTAGATACAAACCCCTATTGGGGGCTGCACTGATCACAGCATGGGTTAAGTTCATCAATTCTCTTTTGGTGATTTTATAATACGGTTTCCAGAAAAGTTAAGGATATAGTTTCTAATAATTGGACTACTTTTGAAAAACTAATGAAGAGGTTTACAAAAGACTAGCTGAAAGACCCTAGTTTGTATACAAAACGGGTAGACATTGTAAACCTTCTTGAACACCCCACCATTTCTAAATTTGTTGGTAGGGGAGTTATTCATAAATGTGGGGCATGTAATTGGTGTCCTTACATTTCTTTTTAGAAGATTAGGTCTTTGTTTTATGCCAGTGTGGGGGTGGTATATATTGCAATTTGTAAAGGTTGCTGTAAATTCTATGTTGGAATGGCTGAGACATTTTAGAAAATGACAAGTGCTCATATCAAAAAATGTCAACAATGCACTAATTAAACATATGTTGGAATGTGAAAATTCTAGATTTTATTTGGATTATTAGACAAATTCCTTGTGATTTTAAGAGGTGGCTGCTGGGAAACCAAACTGGAGTACTGTGAATTTATTTAGCAGCTTCATTTGGGCATTTCCAAGAGTTTTTAAATATCTACTGTACCTGTTTTTAAAAGTGAAAGTCAAAAGGTTAACATTTTCCCATGTTCCTATGCTGTATTTTGTTTATAATTGTATTTCTGTGATTGGAGGAATTTAATGTGTGACCTAATGGTAAGGCTAAACTGCTTTTAACAGCAGCATGGTTCTGAATTCCTGTTATGTTTGACGAAAACACTTAATCCAAGTAAATTAGTTGGAAGTTGGTAAACTTTCAGTCTTCCTATTTAGTAGTTGTGGAAAATTTACCCAAGTAGAACAGTATGTGAGCCTGTTGCTGCTTTTTTATAGGTCAAGGTAAGACTAACAAGCATCGTGGGTCAGAGGGCAACTTGTAGCTGGGCTAGACATGGTAGGGAACCTTGTCTATGGGGATTTGGACATGGATAAGGTCCAGGGCATCATCCAGTCTAGAGTTGCATTTGCAACTTGCATAGATTGAGACACCTCCACCTTTAGCCCCTGTTTGTGTTGCTGTTGGAAGGCAGTTACTGTAGCCTTCCACTTTCGGAGTACTTTTTGTGGCTTTAAATCCAATCTCGGGAATAGCACAGAAGCCCACATCCTACAGAGTGAGGAGAGCTTGTTAGGGTGTGGAGTTTGTTTAGGCTTCTAGCATTGAAACACCTTATGGTTGCATTTGAGTTTTTTTGCTTTTGTGGTGACTTTTCAATTTGACATTGCCTAAAAAAGCTGTAACGGGATAGTTTTATCCAATATCTGAAAGACCAGGAAGGATAGGTGTAGACCATCCCTGGTAAAGTGAAGTGGTCTTTTAGCTTGGAAGGCTATACACCAATGTTAAATTGACTACATTAGCAAACTGGTCAGGGGACTGAAACAGTTGCTGAATGCAGATGTGGCATTAAGGCAGATTCTGGACAAGGAAATCCGTAATGGAATGCAAAACTCAAGGCACACAGAATGCAACTGAGTACAGCCAATACAATTGTCATGGCAGCAAATGGAGAAATAACCTGAGAATTGAGGTTAAAGGAAAAATGGTGAACAGGCTAATAGGTTCAGGTATCTGGAAGGGGTAACTTAGAAGGGAAGTCTGAAGAGGTCAAATCTACAATCAGAGGAGCTGCAAATGAGTGTGTGTGATGGAAGATTTCCATTGAAGCTCAAAAGTAAGGCACACAAAATGGTTGGGGAGCCAGTTATACTGTATGGTACAGAAACCAGGACAGTGAAGACAGAGCAGTTGAAGCTAGAGGTGATGAGAAATTAAGTGCCTGAGATGGATGGTTGGATGTACATTGTGGAACCGAAAGAGAACATCAGCGCAGAAGCCAGAGTAGATCCAGTTGGAGAAAGGATCAAAGAATAGACTGTGGGTGATCTGGGCACATGTGTAAGAAAAGAGAAGTCCGTCTGCTAAAGATTTGTGCGACAGGAGGAAGGCAAGAGGAAATGAGGGCATTCTATAAATGGATAGATTGTGTGGGAGAAGATGGCATGGCTGAAAGTGGTATTAAAGTGAGAGATGGTGACAGTTGGAACACACTGATCCCATGTAGAAAATGGAGAGGGGAGAATCGATGACTTAAGTTAATATTTGAGAAAATAGCCATGAAATTAAACTTCCCTGTGCTATTCCTAGTGCCTTGTACACTTAACCAGTCATCATTCAAATTGCGAACTGTTTGTTCTAAAATGTTTTGCAAACCCGTAGACTCTGCATTTTTTCCCAAATTTCTAAAATACTTTTTTAATGAGGAATTAATTCTGGTAAGGAGCAATACTGTGCAAATATTAAAGTTTTACTCCTTTGAATATTGCCAGTGCAAGTGTTTTAGATTGCATAGAGTAAGGGGAATTAAGGGACAATCCTGTTAAATACTTTTCAGTCAATTGTGAAAAAACTTACTGTAAATTTAAATCTTTTTGTCTTAAGTTCTTAACTTAATTTCATGGGAACTGCAAATCTAAGCCTTTTCAAGGTCCACGATAATGAGAGAATTTTTCAGTATGAAACCTATTTGATCGTAATAAACTGTATCCAAAATATTTATCTTAATCTGGGTTCATCAACAAAATTGATCTGCATGCTACACAGCTAAAATGTTTCCTGTGTTTCAATATTGGTGAGATTAAAGAATTGCATTTCTTGGATAGGTGAATATCTTGTATACTCTTGTAGATATTCAGTTAAATAATTAAGAAGGATTTTGTAAAGTTTTGGGATGATTCATCTATTCTTGGTGCCTTATTTTTCAGCCATTTTATCCAACACTACTTTGAGCTAACAGTTGCTAATGAAAACATGGGTGTGTAAAGGATCTTTTCTCAAGCATTTGCTGTTTCTTAATTTATGAATTTAGTTAATATACTATAAAATATCTTTTTACCTTTTTGGACTTGGATTTCTCAATGCATAGACTATTTTGTTTTGCTAGGATTTCATCCTCCCATTCTTATTTTATTCTTGTGTCATGTTATCTACTTGACGTAGTCCCATATCATTACTTTAGTTGTTGTTGTGTCTTTCAGCTTTTCCCAGTTATTATTTTAGTACCATCTTGAATTCTGTTGCCAACCAATTTTAAAATTACATCTGTTAGACAAGCTGGAATCCTATTAACTGAAATTTGCTGATATATTTAAATGCAAGTATTATGAATAGATAATAGTAAAGGCAAAAAACAGTATCTTGTAAACTAGATCTTGTGAAATAAAGATTTTATCTGTCCTAGCCTGCAGATGCAAATAGTGTAAATGAGTGAATCATCATCTTTTGGTTTGCAAACATCTTAAATTTAGCATGATTACTTGGTTTTTAAAGGCTCTTGTCATTGATATCCTTGGCTTATGATAGTAGGTTCTGACCTAACAAAAATCACTAATATTCAGTTGCCCTTCATATTTAACAAACTCTAAATTATTTAGCAAGCTATTTTCCTAACCCTAAAAAGCAGTACAAATTAGCTGATGTTCTAATCCTAAGATATTCTCTTGCTACCAGTTGACATCATGCCGTCTTTTTATTTATGCCTATAATGATTTTTAACTATAATCCTTTTTCCATAGTATTGTTTCACTTTATTTTAAATGGAGACTAAATAAATATCTCATTGTACAAATTTGAATTTTTGTTCAGTCTTTTTGTAAAAAGATGACATGAACTGTTCAGATTTATGTATTTGATAAGTCCACCCCTTCTATTACCAACTACTAATATTTTAAAAATATATAATTTTTGAATTTATCGTGGATATACTTTTTTCTTGCTTCTTTCCTGAAGCATCAGCCATTTTAAGTATCAAAACTGTTATAAAGCGCACAATAAATCTTTACTAAATTTTACTGAACTCTTATTAGAAAAATGCTTTGGAATAAGTGCTCCTAGTTTACCCTTGACATGTCCACTATCCAAGATGTTTTTCTCCATTTCTTTAATCTGAAAGCTCCACAAATTCTATATAATTTATTAAACTAAAGTTTTGCTGTTTTACTTTACATCATATACAGAATTCTCCCAAACTAAATTAAAGATTCGGCAGTTAGAGCAGAAAATTAAGGATATGAGTTGTTAAGCTACTTAGTCCAGGGTTTGATTCCCTCCGTTTTCATTCATTTGCCTACAGTGCGACTCTGAGCAAGTCTAAGATATTGCTCTGGGGAAATTGTTCTCTTGGACTGCCTGCCTATCCACCTAATGAAGAAATATTTTCACACTTGACATTTTCCTTTCACTCCATGTCATCTTGTCATAAAACAGTAATTCAGTAACTTTTTTTATAGCAAAGAAAGCATATCAGACTTCTTTCTCCTGTTGACATGCTCTAATGTGGTCTTGATATTCTTTCATGGAAATGTTTGAGGAATGCAAAATATCAACAGCATCACACTTATAATTCTAATTTGGTTTCACTAAAGAACTTTGCCTCATTTCAATCCCACTTCTTGTATGCTAATTATTGTCCATGTAGAACAGAAATTCAAAAACCCAGAAGTGACAACAGATGACTGGAATTCTACTCCATTCCTATTGGTCATGAAATGGTAAACACAATTTCACACAATTCATGAAAGCAGTAGCAAGAAATTAAAAGGCAGAGCACCTCATTTTGCGATCTACACAAGACGTCCTCAGCTCTTTAACTGTATTGATGCAATTGATTGCCATGCTGCAGCTATAATATTGTAAATGAAGAGAAATAATTTACCCTATAATTCTCCTACCCTCTGACATTACTTCTAAGCAATAATGTCAACACCCATGATCTAAATGCATTGGATTAGGAAACCCCTTGGCTAAGAGTTTAACTTGGGGGGGGGGGGGTCCTAAAATAAAAGGTAGGAACTATAAATATTTCTAAAGCATATTGTATTCCATTTTCTATACCTTTTGATCTTTTTTTAAATATTTGCATAATACACTTCACTGCAATTTAGTACTGTATGAACTCTGCATTGAAGCTCTCAAGCCACAAATCAACGAGAAGCAAACTGCTACATGGCAGAAGACAAGCATAGAAAATTACAGTTGGTAACGTGCCATGAGATGTTTGTTTTATCAAGATTTCTCTAAAATGTAGTGAATCCCCATGTAAAAATAGCTTCATGAATATGCATTAATGTTCATAAAAACTGTTACTATAGCAATTGCTTAATTGTCTAGTTCAGGAAAAATATATAGACTTGCAAGATTACAAAATTTAGCTATATATATATATATATATATAATATATATATATATGCTAATATTTCTTGGAAGGAATACACTGACACAAGGAAATAAGCATACTATTAGGAGAGCCACTTGGCAGTTTTTCTGTCTTGTATTTAAATAGTTAGTGCTCTTTTTCAGGAAAGAATGGTTCCAGTCCATGTGTTCAGTGACACTGGAATGTTTGTTTTAAATGTTGTAGCTTCATTCAAGGTGCTAATGATTCTCTAACTTGAAGATGAGAAAATTTTCACTCCAGTATGAAAAGATTTGGCAAGGACAAAAATCAAATTATAAGGTATCCTGATCCATTTTTTATGACTGACCAAGTGGCCTTCAATTGCAGCACAGTAGATCTTGGAGTCGCTGAGGGATCTGTAGGGACTGGCTTCCTTATAGCTGTATGAACTTTAGGTGAGAGACTTTTGCATATTCCAAATATGTGGAATCTGTCATTAAAAATCTGTGTCCTCCATAGCTTGTGTTTAGCAATTCAGTCAAAGTTGCTCATTTTCAAGTCAAGTTCCTGTGTGGATATCAACAATTGTGAAAGACTGAAGTACTGTATTACTATAGTTAGTTAGATTTCAAAAAAGCGATTTGACAAATTCTCATTTTTAAATTTTGCCACTTTGAGGAGCTATTAACTTGGCATCTATCTTGCATTTCCCTTGGGAGAATCCTAGAGGAGAGAATACCTGAACTTCAGGTAAGTCAGTAAGCCTTAGAAAAGGTCCATTAGTATGATGATACTGAGATCCAGAGAAACATAACTAAGGTTTTGGGAGAGGAACCCACAACACAACCCTAGTTTAAATTATGGAATGTCAATAGTGACTAACTTGTACCTAGACCCATCAGGAGTTTAGTCATGGAAGTGACCAGTAATCTCATACTGGGAAGATACCTAGGTGTGGACAAAACCAAGGCCAGGATTTGGCCTCATTTTAATTGTCTAGGCACGATAAAAGAAATTCACCTGACTAATAAACCCTGAAAAACTCTAGTATCTCATGTGATAAATAATGATATGGATAACCATGGGTTATCCATGTCATTATCCTGGGTCTAGGATCAGATATCTGATCCGAGCTGGCAACCTACAACAAACAGATCCAAGACTATAGCTGCTCCCTGTCCTGTAATGCCCTGCTGCCCTCTAACCCCAAGATGATCTTTGCTGTTATTCAGTGCAGACTATTCCTCAGCTCTGGCTGCAGATAAGTTTCTTATCTAAATTTGTAGCTTGCTTAGTCTAGTGGGTTTTAACTCCTTTACAGTTGGGTTTCTTAGCTTAGTAGTACCTGCCTTCCCATAGTTTAGCTATTTAGAGATTGTTGTCATTGGTGGTAGTTTTGGCAGCTTTTTTTTTTTTTTTTTCCCCTTTGGCTGTTTGGGGCTTTGGTTAGTTTGTCTGTGCAGTGTGCATGTTTAGTTTTCTTTGTGGCTAATAAGCCCTCACACTTTAAGAAGTGTTCCTCATGCATTTGGAAGGTGCCCAATTCTGACTCGCTCAAGAAGTGTTTGTATTGTTTGGGTGCTCTGCACCTGGCAGCAACACTTGTGCTGCATTCCCAGGGCCTTGGAGCACTGTAGTAAGCTTCTTCTGAAAGGTCTGGCTCAGGGTGAACTGTTTATTTCCCCTTCAAAGGCTTCCTCTACAGATCCAAAGAGGAAGACCCCTACTTTGCCTTCGGCTCCATCCAAGAAGCTGTGGCTCTCTCCGACCTCAGCCCAGACCATCTTGGATCAGAGAGCCACAGAGTCATCCTCTGGATCCAGGGCTTCTTCGTACACAGGCCCTCTGATCCAACTGGCTCTTCAGAGGTCAGATTCAATTACTATGTCAGCTCCGCCATCAGATCTGATAGGATTGTCAAATACAGTTGTAGTTCTGAAAGATGAGGTAGCTTCTGCCTCCAGATAGGTAGCTCAGTTTATTCCAAGGCCTTGGAGCCAAACCCTGCTGGTAGGGTCTCCTAAGTCTACTCACTCCTCTTCCAATAGGTCTTCCATGAGTCTGTTACCCTGTAACAGGGACAGGATGATGCGGAGCTTCCTCAAGGCCCAAATAGAGTTGGGGCTCCTGGCTGCCCCTGACCATCTGGCTAGAGGGGCTTCCCCTCCCAGTTAGTCATTCTCCTCTGGCCTTGGAATCTTGAGACCGAGGCACCTTCAGTCATTTCTCGGCGAGGCTGAGTATTTTCTCAACCTTGTCAGGATCCTGGGCCTGCTCTGTTGTCTGCCCTTAGACCAGAGTGAGCCCCATGCCAGAGTGTTCAGTGCTGGCTCTGCTGGGGCAGAATCTGGTACAGTTTTTTTCAGATAGGTCCCTTTCCCATGGTGCTGTGATGGCTCTGGACCAGTATCATCCAGGGGTCATGCTGCTGTTTTGGGGCTCATTCCCGCTCTCTGGGGGACTTCACAATCTTGAGATGGGAACGGGACCGCTTCCAGCCTCTCTGCTTTCTAGATGGTAGAGGGGACCTTCTCCAGGGCAGGAGTTTCATCCGTTGCCCCTACAGGTCCATCCCTGCCTCTGTACTTTGGCTGGAGAGGCCTCTCATCCTGTCCAGGGTCAGCCCTCCCGGTTTGAGCCGGGGGGCAGGTTTCCTTCCCTCATAATCCCTGCTTCAGAGTTCTCCCTGGATCCCACCACGGAGGAGTTGCATCATAAGAAAGTGCAAAAGGAGGCACTTGGACTCCCCTTTGTGGAGTCCCTCACAGAGGATGTGGAACTTAATGATGGATCCCCTAGATCTCTGCCCAATGATGACCCTTTGGGGACATTGAAACAGAAGGGTGGATGGTCTTCCCATCCCCTGTCTTTGGAGGAGTCCTTGTTTTTTGAAGGCTTTCAGGATGGGCCTGTCTACATCCTGGGTCCCCACCTGCTGATGAGTTAGTAGATCTGATCGCCAGTAAGGCCTGGTAGGAGCCTGATACTGTGGAGCCAGTCACAAAGAGCAGACAAGTTCCTCAGTCCTCCTGCAAACCATCCTTTCTGGAGCAAAGGCGTTCCTGTCGATTCCATCATGGTTTCTGCTGCCACCAAGGAGCTGGCAGAGCTCCACAGTCCATTCCTAGAACAGGAAGTCCCAGGCAATAGACTGTCTTGGGAAGCATGTGTATGCTTCAGTTACCTTTGGACTGAGGGCAGTTAAGCACACTTTACCTGCCTACAAAGTGATTTGGTCCAAGAACTTTCCACTTCCCTTAGAGTTATTGCAAGCAGAGGACTTAAAGGCATTTCCCAAGCTCTCTGCTAATGCCCCTTGCAAATTCTTCGATGAGGGTAATTTCCAACACTGCAGAAGCTACCTCTCAAGCAGCAGATACCAGCATCACTATGAGGCGTCATGCTTAGTTAATTTATGTGGGTTTGCCAAACACTTCAAAGTGTCCTTTACCAACGCTCCCTTCAATGGTTTTAACTTTTTTTTTTTTTTAGACCTGTTAAGGACACTTTGACCCACAGCAAGCAGGAAGGTAGAACTTTGTCTGCGGTCAGAATCAAGCTTTCTACTCCCGAGTTCCTTCTGTATGACCTAGCAAGGAAGTGGGAAGATGTAGTTCTGGAATTTAATCTGCCTTTCAGGATGCTCCTCTTCCAGGGGAAGGGGGAAGAGGTTTCAATGACTGACGCCACCCTAGAGGCAGGCAGGGTGGGTCTGCAAAATCAGGACTCCAGTGAACCCTCTGAGCCCTATCAGGGCTCCTGAAGCATTGCCCGACTGCTCTGCCCTGAAGGCAGTCGAGGGTCGCATTTCCCTACACCCATTAGCCTGGACAAGTATTGCCTCCAATCAGTGGGTGTTAAAGCTTCATTTCCAGGGGCAGTTCCATTCCCTTTTCAGAACCCTTTCCCATGAGAAGTTGCCTCCTCAATGTTCCACCAAGTCCAACGTCCAAAAAGAGCCATCCTAGAGGTCGCAGCAGGGCAAAGAGGATTCTGTACTTATTCTTACTTTTTTAGTGCCAAAAAAAGGGGAACTTTCTATTTTTGGATCTCTGCAAGCTCAGTCTTTCAGTCAAAAAGATGGTCACTGTTCTGTCCATTCTTCCTGTTATGCAAGGATGATTGGGTGTGCTCGGTAGATCTCCAGGGCGCCTACTATCACATCAAGATAGACGGGCATTCCAGGTGACATCTTCACTTCCGGCTAGGATCCAAACATTACCAGTTCAGAGCCCTACCTTTTGGTCTCACTACAGCACCCTGGGTGTCTACCAAATGTATGGCAGTGGTAGCAGTGTACCTGTAGCTGTAGGGGTTTCAGGTCTTGTACCTAGACTATTGGCTCCTCACGGTACCTTCAATGCATCAACTACTACCAGCAGTCCATTATGTTCTTCCCCTCTTCGATCATTTGGGAATCCCCGTCAACATTTTGAAATCCAGTCTGGTCCTCGCCCAACAGGAGTTCATATGGGTACTGTTAGACTCTCTCAGATTGCAGCATTGCCTCTATGCAGCGTTCAGTTGATCCAGGAACAGACCTTGGACCTGTCACTTCTCCTGGTTCTCTTGATTCCTCAAGTCCTTGGATCCATGGCCTCTGCCATTTAAAGTACCACATGCATATGTTAGAGCAGACCATTGAACTGCTAAGGTCCACTGTATCTCAACCCATGTCCATGCCCATAAAGTTGATGCTTGTGTGCAGACACCTTCTTCTTTGGTGGCTTCAATCTCAAGATCTCATTCTAGGCAGGCCCTTCTGTTCAAGGACATGGTGACCATGGACACTTCCCTGTTGGGGCATTTTCAGGGGAAGACTGTCCAAGGCATGTGGTCACTCATGGAGACCCAAGTTGCACATAAACATGCTGGAGATAAGAGCAGTTCTATCATTGCAAGCCTTTCAGGACCATCCCCTCGAGATGATTGCAATTCAGACATGGCTGTGGTCTGGTATGTCAACAGACAGGGGGGAACACCATCTTACCCATTGTGCAGAGAGGCTGCGAGTGTGGGGTTGGGTGATGTCCTCTGGGACTTCCTTCTTGCAATGCATATACCTGGGGACTCCAACATGTTGGCCGATAAACTCATCAGATCCATCGTGTGTGCTCCCTCAATCCCAAAGTGCTGAAGTGGATTTTTGACCATTGGGGTCGACCTTGCTGTGACCTCTCTGCCTCCTCTGCAAGCCACAAATGCAGCAGGTACTTCGCTGCAATTCCCCCCTCTGCCAGAGTCACTGAGGGATGTTCTAGTCCACAATTGGCCCCTGGGTCTTCTGCATGCCTATCCTCCTGTTCCTCTAATTCCCAAGGTTCTAAGTGAAACGCCTGACATCTCTTTTCCTCATTGCCCCTTTCTGGGCCCATCAACAGTGGTTCCCCTTCATCAGGTCTTGTCTGACATATCTGCCTTGGGTACTGGATCCTCAACAGGATCTGGTCTCCCATCCTTTGGGGCATCCCCTCCCACATCTTCAGACCTTTCATCTAACTGGATGGTTTCTTCAATTCCTGTGATTTTTAAAACCGTCCATGCTGGTGTCACCCATCAAGTGCATTATTTTGTCCTCCTAGAAACCCTCCACCAGAAAGGTTTACCAGAGCAAGTGGAAAAGATTTTCCATCTGGGCAAAGAGCAGGAATCTGGGTCCTTTTTTTTTTTTTTCTTTTTTTCTGCTTCAGTTTCTGATCCTTTTTTGTCCCCCCTTTTCCATGTGGGAGCTAGTTTCTCTACGATCAAGCTTCAGCTGGCAGTAAATTCTAATTTTCACAAAAGCAGTGAGCCTACTTTTCATCTAGGCTTTGCAAAGCATTCTTGAAGGGGGGGTGTCTTTCTGCTTACACTGATTTAAGGATCCCTCACCTCCTTGGGCCTTACATTAGTCTTTCAATCTTTGACTAGGAGTCTCTTTGAGCTGCTACTTCTGCAATCTCAAATTCTTGTCTTGGAAAACAGCCTTCCTGGTTGCTATAACTTCTGCTAGGAGGGTTTCTGAACTGCAAGCTCTTTCCATTGCCCCTCCTTACATGACTTTTTTCATAAGGACCGAGTTTCTCTCGATGAATCCCTCTTTCTTGCCCAAGGTTGCTTTTGAATCTAATCTACACTAATGTGTTTGGCTACCAGTGTTCTCTTCTAATTTATTCCAACAAAGGGAAGTACATTCTGCATCCTTTGGATGTACATAGACAACTACAGTTCTACCCACATAGGACCAAAGGATTTCACAAGTCAGAATAGCTTTGTGACTTTTTCCCCAAACAGGTCTCCTGGTATCTAAGGTCACTATTTCTAAATGGATCTCTAGCTGCATCTCTTCATTTTGACAATGGACACATTGAGATTCCAGGAAGAACCAAGGCTCATTCTCTGAGGTTCTTGGCTATTTCTCAGCTTTTTTGGCCAGATTTTCTATTGATCACATTTTTGCTGCTGCCACTTGTTCTAATCCTGACAACTTTATATTACAAGCTGGGTTTGATTTCTATGAGCAAGGGCTTCCTTTGACTCCACAGTGCTTCGGCATGTCCATCCTTGAGGCCTTCCAGGGTAAATGGTAGCTGGGGATTCTATCCCTATGGTGATAAATGACATGGATAAACAGCATCAGTGTTATCCTATGTCATTCTTAATCACTTTTGCCTCCTACCTTCTTGGTTCTCCAGTTTTGCAGGAGCACCCTTTGGGAATATGTTAACAAACTCAATCTGGAGGTTAGAGGACAGCAGGGTATTATGGGAGAAGCTAGAGCCTTGCATCTGTCTGTATGTTGCCGATTCAGATCTGATATCTGATCCTAGACCCTATGATGAATAATGACAGAGTATAACATAGATGCCAAGTTATGGTAAGTACATTAAGTTGAAGGTTATTTGTGATTGTAGACTATGCCACTAAACATTTCAAAGCAGTTCCACTCCAAAAAGCCAAGGCCAAAGCAGTAGTGAGGGAACTAGTACTGTTCTCCAAGGTGGGGATAACGGAGGAGGAAGCAAGAGGCACCATTTGTCTAAACTTGGACACCATTTATATTAATGATCCAAAGTAAAACAACTTGGAACTTTGATCATCTCCAGAAGACTTGATAGCTTAGTGGAGAGTAGGTCTTTTGAAGTCAATTTTGAAGAAGGCCCTTGAGCACAGGAAGTATTGGAATCCACTCCTGTCCTACCTCCTTTTATGAGGATTAAGGAGATCCTTTATGTACAGGTTGCATTCTAGTGGTTAAAGGACATCCAATGCTCAACTTCTGTTGGTCCATTTGATGTGGTCCTTGGTGCCATACTATTGGTGTAATCTGAAGTCATGCACTCTTGCATTAAACAGGATGTATAGCCATGAATTTGGCACAAGGGTCTCTGATATTGCTTGATAAGGTGATATTTCACCTTTAACTATTGTACCTTGAAGTGCCAAACTCTGCATATAGACCTGTTTTTGCAGCCCCCTTCATGTATAATCCAGAATCACCATTGTTCTAGTAGCTACAATTTGGATGATTATTTAGGACAAACAGGCCATCTGAACCTGAAAAAGGTGGCTTCAAAAGGGGGGGTAAATAACAGCACAGGGGTTAAACCATATGCCAAGACCCTGGAAGAAAACTCAAAGCTTAGACAGGGTGGCTTAGTCAAGCTTTGTAGTCGATTTAACAGTGTAGTCCACAGAAATCCACAGGATAAAAATGCCAAGGAACAAAGATTTTCAGCTGTAAAATAGTTTAATCCAAGCATTCGCTTCACAGAACACTGAAATCACACTTTCATCAGTGTTCTTTCCTGTGAAGCGAATGCTTGGATTAAACTATTTTAACAGCTGAAAAGCTTTGTTCCTTAGCGTTTTTATCCTGTGGATTTCTGTGACTACACTGTTAAATCAACTACAAGGCTTAAGTCGTCATGTTCGTAAGCTTTATTGCGTTTTCTTCCAGGGTCTTGGCATGTTTTATTAGTTTTTTGACCTGTTGGCAGTTTTTGGTGATTTTAATAGCACAGGGGTTCTCACCAGTAAAGTGTGAAAGGTTGTTCTAATGCACTGCACTATTTGTGTATCACTTGTGTATAGGATATCCTTTTAAGGGGAACTCTTGAATTGCTGGCAATTCAGGTGTTAAAGGATGTAGATAAAGCTGGTTTGGCTAACATTAAAGTCAAGGAGATCTAGTGGAGTCTGGAAGTATGATGGAAGAACCAGTAGCCAAGACTATCCGTTCTGAATGAGAGTTTTCAAAAGGTCTGTACTCCAGTGTAAGAACTAATGCCCTATTGCATAGCAGTGGACCAAAGAGCACTTTCATTCAGCACTGGAGTTTTGAAGGTGCTGACAAAGTCAGTCTAAGACCATGTGTGCAGCTTTCCCACATGTCCCAGCTGTATTTCAGGTGCTCCACTATACCCATTGGAGCCCAAGTTGATGGCACCCATAAGGCACAGAGACAGCATCACTAAACATTAGTATGACACCACCCAAATCCAAACTAAAAATCGTGTGTGTTTGTTCCATTTGCTGAAAGCACAATTCTGCAGTATGTCTCTCCATAGAATGCTATATAACATGATTACCAGAAAAAGTACAGACCAGTCATTTGTCCAAGGAAGCTCTGAACCCACTACAGCTGTTCCTGAGACTGCCATCACAGCAGTACCCTCTAGCAATTAAATACAGGATGCAGTTACTGCAGTTTATCAAGATGATGGGCAGAATACTTGAGTGACATCTTGTCTGGCTCTGTGGTCGATGACTCATCAGCAGTGCATTGTCACACTGCCTAACCATGCTGCATGAAGTGTTGAGCAGTGTGCGTCATCGCACAATGTGCAATATCAGTGTGCACCACACAGGAAGGAGGGTGCAGTGGGTCGGTCATCTGCAAATCTAACAAGGGCATATTGGTACATAGTTGACAACTTGGTTGGCGAGTGTGGTATCAGAAGTGGAGATAGGGTTCTTGTGGCAAAGAACACTTGCGTACAATCCCCTTCCAGTGACAAGGAGGGCTGGCCATATGACTTGTAGGTGTGGAAGGGCTGGCAGTATGACTTGTAGGTGTGGAATAACCAGACAGGGAGGAGATGACACTGCAAGACTGATCAGTTATAGCTGCACAGGCCCCCTATAACAGGGATGTTGTGCTGCTGTGTAAATGGGACCTGTGTGGATACAGATACTAACATGGCTGTGGAGGCTGTCTATCATTACTGCCCACTGGATGAGGTAGTGGATTGAGATATTTGTAGGCATAAAGAATCCGACTGTGTACCCTTTGGCAGCCCAGTATGATCACCCTGTGTACTTACCACCTCCAATCACAGACAATACTGCAGGACAAAGCAGTTGCAATGTGCAACAAATTTAGGAATGGCAGTAACATGCACCACTGTAGCCCTCCTGAGCCCTTAGCATGGTATCATATTTGGACTCGGTGCCATCTAGAAGCTTGCAGTGAATGGTAACCTCATGGAAATTGCACATCGCATTTATCTGCATGTTGGCTTGGGTAGCAGACTTTGCTTGGATAGTAGTGCTGCACAGCTGCTGATTTGATAACCGTAGTGCCATCTGCATATCAGTTTCTGGCTGAGATATGACAGCTCTGAGAACACCTGCTAAGCTTCTGTATGTATGGCTGTGTCCAAATCAGATGCAGTACACTCTGCCAATTCAGTCACATGGAGAGCACTGTTGTGGCCATGGAAGAGCCCAGCTGTTGACTTGTTGTGTAGTGAGGGCCATACACTCACCCAGAACAAGGGTTGAAGGACCAGGAGGAGACTTGATGCTTATATTAACTGACTGACGTATCTTTGTCAGACCCAGCAGAAGTGTTTTGTTCTGTGACGGACTTATGCCACTAGTCTAGCCTGTGAATTTACAAGACTGAACAGAGTGGGAATGATTACTGAGGCCCTGTAGTATGCATGCAAACAGTGGCATGCACAATGCAGATATGGAATGGATGCATACCTCTCTTGCCAGTGCTGAATGCCTACACATTGGCATCCATCGGTCTGTCTGTCTCTCTCTCCTTTGGCTGGCTAAGAACTAGCTATATTCAACTGGACGTATAAGAATTTAAGTACCTTTTATCTGCACTTTTTTCAAAATATAGCATTTTAATTGATTTTATTTGTGTTGCATTGAATATTATCTGAACTGGAAGTTTTGACTTTTTTTTAGTTGGTTCCCCACCCCAATCTTGGGGGCTTTGAAACTGCCCACCCCTCTTGTAAATTTGTGCTTGGATACTTCTTCTGGGCCCATCTCATTTGCTCACCCAACTGAGTGCAGTGTGATCATATTCTGATTTCAGGCACTCCTACTGTGTACAGAGAGCATCTGGGAAAAAAAAAAATGTAAGCTTGTTTCTTGCCTTTCCTGCAAGTGGTCTAGACTTTTTGTAGGCTTCTGAGCCCCCAAGCCTTTCTGTGTTGGAGGGAAGCCTTCTAGCTTAATTTTGTTTCTTAGAACTAGCCAGTTTTCTAGTTTCAGCACTCAAATCTGTTTCTTTGAACTCAGCACTTGTTCAGAACTCATAAGCACTAAAGCTGCAAATTACTACAGCACTCTACTTTCCTCACTTGTCTAGAAGAAAGCACCTATCAAGGCATGTCTAAGGGTCAGCTCCCGGTGATTTCTCCTGTCTACCTGATGAATCTGGGCATCTTGGGGCAATGCAGCAATTGCCTCATGTACACAGACAACCCTCTCGTCCTACCACCCAACACTATAACCTGTGAGAGATGCACTTATATAGCCAAACTGGAAACCAAGCTCTCTTCACCCAAGACTGGACTAGACAGTCAAGAGGAGAATGTAAACACTTGCACCACATCACACTCCTCACATAGTCCCTCAAAACCTACACCACCAAAACACACAGAAACCCGACATACACCTACATTCGCAGAGGCTCAACATAAAAGCCTGACCAAGCATCAGGGACCTCCAAAGCAGAAATTCAAGCAAACTCCACCCCCCAACACAACCCAAATGACATGTAGCCCTCAAACTCAGTGTGCCACTCAACCGCAGCCCATAAGGCAAGGCATAACGTACCAAACACTCTAGTCATAGGTGACTCTATAGTCAGGCACACTGTTCCACTCACCAGGCTAAACAAGGAGATATCTACTGTTAGCTGCCTGTCGGGTACCAGGCTCCACCACAACGCACGCACTCGGGTCACTCCACAAAAAGTACAAATATGACACTGTCATTGTCCATGTTGGTGTGAATGACCTGAGACGTACCTCCCTGGACTACATGAGACATGGAGGAGCTGTCAAATCTTGTAGCCCTGGCAGGTATGACCCAAGCTCAGAGTAGCATCCTGCCATCACCCAGAATGATACTACAGTAAAAGGACAAAATGATGGGCTTCCAACAATTGGCTAAGCTTCTGGTGTCATTCTAGTGTCATTCTAAGGGGATCCATTATTTGTCTGCCTGGGACAACATGATCGACAGACCACGATGCTTTGCCAGAGATGGCCTGCACCTTGCCAGAGATGGCCTGCACCTGTCGCACTTGGGATTCCGGATACTGGCCAAGGCTCTTGCCACCCCTATAGTGCCTTTTTTAGGCAAGGTTCAAATGACAAATTCACCACCGTAACAGGTACAAGCAAGCAAAATCTGAAGGTAATGCTACTCCATGCTAGAAGTCTAAACCTCAAAATGCACTCACTCGAGGCACTCCTTAAAATGGAGAACATACGACATCTGTGTAGTGACAGAGACCTGGTTCAAAGCTCCAGAGAGCACCCCTGTATTATCAGGCTATAATTCATACCACACCTTTCGGCCACCTAACCCGAAACTAAGCATTAAAAGTGGAGGCGTGTCCATATTCATTAAGGATATCCACACCACCAGGCTAGTTGCACAGCATAATGCATCCAAGATTATCCAAGTGCAACTAACTCTGGGAAAGACCGCAATCCAAATTTTAGCTTGCTACAGACCCCCCACCATGCCCCAGGATTACCACTCCTCATTTCTTGATGCACTGGAAAGTATTGGGGTACAACCCAACACCCTAATGGGCGATTTCAACTATCCCACCATTAACTGGGAAAACTACTCCTGTACCAGCTCTTTTGCTCAATTTTTTCTGGAGTTCATAAATTCCAACTCCTTGGATCAACTTATTCACACCCCCCACCAGGGGCAGCAGTATCCTAGACCTGGTCATTACCAACATGGGCAACCCCACCAGGGGCAGCAGTATCCTAGACCTGGTCATTACCAACATGGGCAACCGTTGTTCCACATCCGAGGTCAATTCCTCGGTCAGATCTGACCACAAGCTAATCACCCTAGACATCCACATCCCGCCCCCATCCCCAGTTGAGGAAACCACCGTAAAAAAATTCTACAAAGCCAACTTCACACTTCAGAAGTGGCAAACTTCATGACACCCATGTAGACGGACAATAGTGGTATGACTGAATCCCACACAAATGCACTTTATAAGCACTTACACGAGTGCATGGATCATGCTATCCCTAATAGAACCAAGATGCTATCCTCCAAAAAAAGGAAGCCAATTTGGTGGTCCTCTACCATAAACTCTACAACAGAAGAAAAACTGTTGCAAATAGAGTAAAATCCCATGACTGGAGGAACTCCTGGTCCACCTCAGTAAGAAGCTGCGATCCCTCATAAAATCCTCCAAAGCTAGTTATAAAAACAAAATTGCCACCGACTCTAAAGGCAACCACAAAGCATTCTATAGCTATGTCAAGAATCTCAATGGCAACACTCAGATCTGCTCGGAGTTACAGCACAGTGGCACGAAATATACAGAACCAACTGATATTGCCAACATCCTGGCAGATAAGTTCAGTGCTAACTTTACCCCTCCCTCTCACCCCTTAGAGGGCCCATCTCTATACCGGAAGAATGCAAAGTTCCTGTAATCACGGCTGCACAGGTAAACACTCTCCAAAGCCAAGAACACAGCATCCATGGGACCTGACAATATCCCAGGCTGCGTTCTACACGAACTACAGAATGAACTGGCGAACTACAGAATGAACTGGCACCCTACCAAGTACCATGTTCAATCATAGCCTCACCTCAGGCTTTGTGCCACTGAATGGCGCACCACGATTGTTATCCCACTCCACAAAAGGGGAGCCATGACAGACCCTGGGAACTACCGCCCCATTAGCCTGACAAACCTGGTCTGCAAGGCCATGGAACATATAATCATGGAACTCATAAACAAAGACATTGGTAATCTCCAAACTCTGGACCCTACCCAGTTCAGATTTGTAAAAGGCAGATAATGGCTCCTAAACCTGATTTACTACTTTGAAGCAATCACCAAAGCCATAGATGAGGGTAAGGTGGGTCGCACAGCTTATCTAGATCTCACAAAGGCTTTCGACACCATCCCCCACTTTGGAATTATAGATAAGCTCACTAAACTAGGTATAAATCCCTATATCACAGGATGGGTTGCCAACTGGCTCACAGACAGAACCCACACTGAAAAGTAGCAGACTCCAAATCTGACTTAAGACCAGTGACAAGTGGAGTACCACAGGGTTCAGTCCTGGGTCCTCTCCTGTTTGATAGCCTGTACTTCAAAGAAGTGGATAACACAGAAGGTCTTTGGCTAACCGTTTGCAGATGACTGCAAACTAGGAGCCATAATTGAAACTCCTAACTATGTGTACATACTACAAAAGGGCCTCTCTGAGACAGATGCCTGGTGTCAAAGCCATGGCCTGAAGCTCAATGCCAAAAAGTGTCCTCCCCTTTGGTAAAAACTCTGTACCCATGAACTACCACATAGCTGGTAGTCTACTTAACGCCGAAAAATGTGAGACCTTGGGACAAAGGTGGGACAGCCTTTGATAATCACATCAGCACAGTGGGTCAGGAAATCCTATGTGGCTCACCTCATCATGAAAGGTTTGTCATCTAGAAAGAGGTCATTGTTCCCCTCTGCTAATCACTCGGACCCATTAGAGTACAATGCCCCTTTTGTTATGTACCTCAGAAGACATCTACAACAACTGGAAAGGCCACAAATACCTCACAAAGAGAATTACTGGCCTCAAACAGATGCCCTACGCAGACTGTCTCAAAACGCCAGCTTTATTACGTCGCATATCGCCTACTCAGAGGCGATCTTTGCTTAACATACAAAGCTGTCAAACCCAGAGCTATTGGACATGCTCCACTTAAATCCCAATCCCTCCGAGCTACACGCTCTAGGGTCCTAAACCTTGTTACCACAATAAACAGAACATGCTGGAGGGATAGATTCCTGTCCCAGAGACTTCCCATACTCTGGAACAGACTACCTATCGAAGTCAAACAGAGCTCCTCATTCGCACTAAAGAAAAATCTTGATTGGATGGGAAATAGGAAATTCACCCCAGGGATCACTTCTGTGGCTTTGCTTGACAGGGGCACAGGAAAATAGTTTTCTTGGGTGGCGAAAGCCAGGGTACACTTTTTGGCTTGGCTTATATAGGCCCTAGGGCCAGTAGCCTAGTACCTACCTATTACCACATAGACAAATTCACTAGGATATACAGGTGAAAGTCTAGGCTTCCCTTGTACTGCATGCGTTGTGGGAATAACTGTATGATTTGCATATAACAATGGGCTCCTCCCATATGATGGATTGTACGGGGGGGGCACAACAGTTGTCTTCAGTCTAGGCTTACAGCACATATTTGTGCAAATTTGTATATGATGCACAAGGATGGGGTCTGAATGGAGATGTGATAAAATCAGCAAGCAAAGGAGAGTAGTATTGCTGGAACTGAATTCATCAAGTCTTAAAGAATACCTTAATGAGGTGGTGAGATGGAAAAAAAAAACCACTGGTGCCAGCACTGGGAAAGTGACAGTGTAGAATTGTCAAGACACAAACATTCCTACAATGGGGCTAAGCCAGGCTGAGCAGGAGGATGCCCCCCCCCCCCCCGTCCTCAAAAAAAAAAAAAAAAAAAAAGAGTGGACTACTGAGGATAAAGAAATTATGCAAGAAGCCCAGGATTTCTGGACAGAAAACATACAAATAAGACGGAGAGAAATTAGGTGATAAAAAAAAATACTTGCACAAAAAACTGTCAAGCTTCAAATGCAAATTTGTGTTCATTAATACAACAGATTAATTTAATACAACAGATTAATAAACCTTATAGACCAAGAAACCTTCTGCCGTTTGTTCATATTTTTGCACTTCCTCAGTTGCTTTTTCCAATCTACAGACTTTTGAAAGGTATAAAAAAGAAATATGGACATGGGGAAAGATCTGATATGGTGCAATATTTATGTAAGGGGAGAAAAAGCCAATGCAAAAAAGCAGCCCCAAAAAAATTTGAAGAGAAATGCAAGCAAAGGCATCCAGATATGGAAAATTTCACAATACAAAAAAAAAAAATCACACTGAACGTAGAACAGAAGATTAGCAAAGTAAAGTTAAAAATAGAATACCTGCAAAGTGAAGGATTTATTGTAGAAAATCTAACACTGGTCCTAACACAGCATGATGAAACAATGAGTCTCCCAAGTAAAGGAGAAACAGGAGGAGCAGGAGACATCTGTAGAAATATGGACATTTCACCATATTAAAATCCCTTTCCTATATCTGTGCAAAGGAGAAAGCAAAACTGCTCAATACAAAAAGAGCAGCACCAAAGAAAGATACAGGTGAAGGCATCTGTATATGGAAAACTTTACAATACAAAAATAAAACGGAGGAAAAGTAGAAAAGAGGATTAATAAGTTAAAGAAATAAAAAAACTGAGGTTATGGATTACCTGCATAGTGAAGGGTTTGGTGTAGAAAGTCTAATCAATGGATCCCCAAATTAAGGGGAAACCAATGGAGAAGGAAACACTGATAATGTGCTATATGTGCTTTGCAGCCTTCCATAGGAAGCCAGTACAAAAGATTTTAGTTGAGTTGCACAGCAAGGAAAGAAATGGGGGAAATTGTGGCAAATCTGATGCAGTCAGTTTTGTGGAGTGATAGGCCAGTGAGTTTTCCTATGAATGAGCAATGTATGACACAAGACTGAAGTGAATGTGGCACAGAACAATGGCCTGGAACTTGCTATAGAATGCCCTCAGCAAATGGAGCACAAAGAATGTGTCCTCAGTTTAGAAGAAAATGATCTAAGGGAAAAGAGTTGCTTTGTCTATCCACCTGTATTAAAATTAAAGATCAATGAAAGGAAGGGACTACAGAAAATTAAGACCCAAAATGTTAGCTTGATTACTTTTTTTTTTTTTTTTTTTTATCTGGACCGTCCATAGAAATTCCTGCAATATAACAAGTAAGCAGGGATACATTACTGTGCAGTTAAAGTTTTACCACAAAAACAGGAAGGGAAGAAGAGGGAATAGGTAAACTAAAACAATGCGCAGTAATATTGCAACTGGTAAACTAAAGTTACCAGTACAGGCAGAAAAACTCTGCAAAATAAGCAGTTCATTGGGGAAACAAGGCAAAAGGAATTGAAATCCCCACCAAAAAGACACATTTGGAACATAAAGATGCTGAATGGATAGAAGTAAAGTAAGAAGTTCAAATGTACAGGATATTAAGTGGGATGAAGTAAAGGCCAGAAAAATTAAAACAAAATTAATTCTAACGGAAAAAACCCACACCCAGATGCAGTATCTAACTTCTGGCTAAAAGTATTAACATCTTTACATGACGATTTGGCAATGAGGAAGAACTATTGTATGCACACCCTGAGCAGTTGCCAACCTGGTTAACTGCCAAAACAATACTCCTTAAGAGTGACCCTGCAAGCTATCCTAAACAATAGACCAATAACTTGCCTCCTGATGTATAAACTATACACTGGAATTGATGCCAATTTGGCTTTTTGCCACTATTTTTACCCTTTTATTCTACTAAAGACTATAAACTAAATCATGTGGAACAGAGAATCATTTGTTAGTCATAATGGACAATTGTAAAAATGGAAGGAATTGGCATGGGTAGATGCAAAGCATCCCACATTCACAGATAAAATACACTGTACACTGATTATATTATAGTGAAATGAAACTGTGGCAAACAACTTTGCAGTTAAGCCATGATAAAAATTCATAGGTGGATCCAGGGTGAGTCTGTCACTGCTGCTCATTTGTCTTGCCCTTAACCCATTAAGTTCCCTAATAGGATTAGGTCATGGCTACAATTTGGCTGCCTGAAAACAGGGTAAAGACTTCTCATCTTTTTGTGGATGGTTTAAAACTATATAGTTTGAGAAACTGAAAGCACAGCTACAAGTGGTCAGAATTTTCTCAGATAGAATGTCATTGGCAACCTTTAAAGTAGGAAAGCTTACGGATACATGCAGCACCAAGAAAATACCCTGTCTGGGACAGGAATGTGATGCAAGAGGGAGTGTAAATATCTGGGAAATGAATCCATAATAAAACCTGAGCAAATGTGAATAAAACGTGGTTAGGAATATTTTAGAATAAAATTAATATTGAAAATAGCTTTGACATCTAGGAACAGTAAGCAATAAACCTATTTCTTCCTGGCCTAAATTATTTTTCGGAGTGACTGCCCTAAAAGGTATTGTATCAGTTGGCCAAAATGTTTCATGCTTATCAAATGATTTATAAAAATCAGTATATACCAAGAGGCTATATTCCCCATTCTGAAGGAGGTATGGGCCTCCTTGAAAATCTATTTACATGTGTAGAGCTTCAATCCTAGGACTGATTACGTATCTGCTGACCTCGCAAGATCCAAATTTGGTCAGACTTATTCTCCCTATGCTTTCAAAACTTTAAGATGACTCTGCTTAGTTTAGCAGAAGTATATTGGTATTGCACAAGAAATGGATAAAAATTGGGCAGCAACTGAATGTGCCACGAAAACAGTATAAGGTGAAAGATCAGATGTGAAGGCAAGAAATGTGGAAAATGCATAAATTATAGTTGCAAGTACGGAAAGGTTTTGGAACAACCTCCTGTTGATTTAGGATTGAACACTGGAATCATTAACGAGTGGTGAATTTAAACCAAGATGAAAGGTTAATATTGGTGGCCCAAGATAGTGGACTACATACATGCTGGTTCACAAGTCCATTGAGCATGTGGGAGAAACTGACAAACGCAGGTTTTATAAAACGGAACTGGAAGCAATCGAACATCTTGTTGCTGGGTGTGATGCACTAATGGCAGAAGTACTGTATACTGAAAGGCATAATGTGGCAAGACTGTTGCATTAGGGAGTGTGCAAACATAACACTGAAGTAGCTGAGAAGCATTGAAAACATGGGCCACAAAGCAGCATAAAAAATTATGAAGTTTGGTATTATATAGGATCACCCATTGTCAACAGTCCAAGAAATAGATGTGAGAACCAGATATAGTAGTCCAGGAAAAAGTAGCATTGATCATTGAAATTGCTACACCCAGTGATTACAGTGTTTTGCATACAGCGAGACAGGCTTTACAGGCAGAAGGATACCCGGACAGTTTAGTAGTAGTAGGGGCAGCGAGTCTTGTAAATTTATATTGCTGATGCATGTAACTCCACATGAATTGCAGGAGTCTGAGTCCATTCCGGGCATGTTGTGGGTGCACTGAAGAGCACTTCTGGATAAAAATCAAAGATTGAAACCATACTATTTTCATGAACTTTAATCCTACTATGACTTGGGAAATGGGGTCTCCACCTGTCTTTGTATTAAACCCAAAAGACTTGAAATTAAACTGTGAGATAGGCATTCCTGTCAGTAGGCTGCCTTTTCTCACTGATGGCCCATACATGAAATATAAAGCTGCTTGTATGCAAGTAAATACTACATTCAGTTGAGCACATCAGTTTTTTTTTGCATTTCCATACAAAGGCTCATCTATACATCACCAGAGCTCTACCCGTTGCCACAGTATTGCAGAGCACTGTACATCTCGTAACGACAATTCTACTTTTTCCTGCTGGCAGAAAGTGGCATAAGGATGCTTTATTGATGGTGGTGCTACTCCTTTAATTTTGTACAACATGTATTCAAATGAGACTAAATTGCACAATGTGTATGAATAGCTGTATTTCTGAAGTGCAAGGAAAACATGAGATGAGGGCTCTTGCTAGTCTGCGCAATTGCATGCAATGCTTCATGGCCACACTGCTCACTATTCGAATTCACACTTTTGTAGTGTGAATCCCAGGCTACCATTTTGTTTCATAGGACATTTGGAAACATTGGTCAATGCTAATGTTCCTATCTAATGCTTGCCTGCTGTGCTAAGGAGAACAAAATAATGCTCTGCTTGTTGCCTAGCCAGTACAGGTAGCAGTTGCTGGGGTCCTTAAGGTAGGTGCATGGTATGACCTAACTGAGCTGCTTGGTGTTGATATTAACATCACCCAGGACCAATGAGCAACAAAACTCTCATAATCTGTGGTACCACTATCCTGAAGATCTCCAGTAGTGGGAGACAAGAAGTTAGGCAAGAAGCTGATGTTGGTTTTTAACCATTTTTCTGTTCTTCAGAGCAGTGTTCCTAAGAAAAGCTATTCTCTTGATTTATACCAGGACATACCAGATGGGCAACTGTGGTATCGGTCTATGTTCTATGCATGTTGCCTGCTAAAATAAGCAACCATGACATTGCATAGCTGTTCAGTGTAGCTGTGGCTATCCTTCAGGCTATTTCACATGTAAATGTAGGGCTGTAGTTTAGTTGTAGGTGTGTTTTCAGATCAATACTTAAAACGCATGACAGTAATAACCTGGCAAAATCTAAGTCCCCCTAAGCCCGGAGAACACTGCTGCGTATGCAGATGTTCATCATGCATACAGCTGCAGTCGTAACAGATGGGTTATCCTGCCGTCAGGCGGGTCCTCGGTCAGCCAAATTTCAAAGTCTAGGTCCAGCGTCGGTTGTCGTCGCTTCTTCCCTGATGTCAGTGCGGCAGGGGTACAAGAGGCAGCCAACGCCATTTTCTTCAGTCTTTCTTGCCACGCGGTGCCCGAAGCAGAAGCAGTTCGCAAGTGCCAGTCGGCCAGCTCCTGAGATTTACGAAAGTATTTCAGCCGAAGTCTTCTTGAAAGCTAAGTACCCCGTTGGGGAAACTTTTCTTGCCTCAGACCGATGTCAGACAAAGTTAATTGCATTTCATGTGGGAAGCAAATATCGCATAAGGATTTCCACTCTTTCTGTATACCTTGCTTAGGCCCAGACCACGACGTCTCGGCCTGCCGTTTTTGTGCTAGATTCAACAAGCGCACTAAGTGTCGGGCGGAGTTTGCCCTTCACTTTTTTGGCAAAAAATTTAATTATATTATGTCGTCAGATACTCCGACTCCAGTTTTGAGCAAAAAACGCAAAGATAAGGACCGACATATGAGGTCCGCACCACCTACTGAAACCATGCTAAGGCCGACTACCGGTTCTCCGGTACTCAGCGAGGCGCCTATGCAGCCCCTGAGTACCAATGACTATGCATTATCGGTATCTTCAGTACCCGAGGTCACAGACGCCACTCCTGGTGGGGAAACTCAGAATTTAGACAGGCCTGCCATTTCTCAAGGGGTCTTCAGGCCTTCCTCCTTCTCTATTAAAGCCTTCACTAAATCTAAAGCAGCCATGAAAACCAAAAAACAGGTTTCTCAGGCCCCCTCTCAAGGCACCATGCCTAAAAAACAGATGCTTAAAATGGCTGAGGATTTGATTACTCTTATCAGTGGTTCTCAACCCCCCTCTGACAAAAGGCCCAGATTAGAGGAAGACTACCCTTCCTCAGATCAAGCTTCTATTCCCTCAGAACTATCGGAGGACCAGGATTATGCCTATTCTCCATTCGAAGACTCTGATGCAGAGGAGTCTATTCCCTCTGTCCCCCCCCCCCCCCCAAGGACTTCTCTTTAGGGGGAAACCCTGCATACATTGAGGGAACACTTTCACTGGGAAGGCCAAGATTACTCAGATTCCAAGAAAAGGCTCAGGGAATTTCTTCTGCTCCACCAGCATAGGCCTCTGGCTATCCCTCCTGTTTAGATATATTGGATGATGTGTACACGGAAGCCAGCCTTAATCCAGATTCTTTGCCTCCAGCTCCTGTTAAACCAGACCAGTATTACTGGGTTCCTGATTCTCACCAGTTCCTATATAAAAGCCATACTGCTGACCCAGAAACAATTTCACAGGGTCCCAAGGGAATTAAGGCCTCTACTGCTAAAAACCCATTACTTTCAGAGAGAGATTCCAGAGCTTTAGAAAGGTGGGGGGAAAAAGGTGTACACCTCGGCCACTTTAACCATGAGGGCATTTAAACTGTCAGTTCCATATGTTAAAGTATCAACAGTTTTTGATATCTCAGCTGAAAAGCAAGATGACAACCAGAACAACCAGATTTAAGAGTTGCAGGATTTGTTGCATGGTGCAGAGCAAGTGGGTAAACGCACCTTGCAGTGTGGTTTTGATGCTTTAGAGGCCTCATGTAGAGCTGCTGTTACAGGGTCTGTTATACGTAGGCATGCTTGGCTCAAAGAGCAAACCTTACCAGAACATGTCAAAGCTAAATTATTAGATGCACCTCTTCAAAAAGATGTATTGTTTGGTGTTAAAGCTGAGGAGGTGCTAAAGAAAATGGAGGAAAAAGCAAAATCAATGCAAACAGTGAAAGATTTCCTGCAGGTACAGCCTCTGTTTCAGCAGAAACTGGCCTTCAAAAAATTGGTCCTTTCCAGCCACGGACAGACCTCAAAGGGGCAGATACAGGCGTCCAAGGGGTAGAGGGCAACCTCAAGGATCTTTCAGAGCCAGACAGTGGCAAGCTCCAACCCCAAGAGGTAGAGAAGATAGATCAGTCTTTTAGAAAACAGACACAATGACTTCCCCCTACACCTGCTTTCAAGGAAAACACTGGCCCTCCATCACTCCACAAAACTGACTGCATCAGATTTGCCACAATTTCCCCCATTTTAATTCATTTCCCCCAAAGCTTTAATGGCAGCACCTTTGGGCGGAAAAATTGGCATATTGTTACAAAAGAATGGATTCTGGATATTATATACGGAGGCTACAGGTTCCACTTTCACACCCTTCCAAAGATGAGAGGCATGCCAAACCTGCCACAAAATCAAAGGGCAGAGGCACAAAAACAAATTTCAGCTCTCATGGACATGAAAGCAATTCAGGAGGTACCTGCAAAAGAACAAGGTCAAGGGTTTTATTCCAGACTATTCCTGGTACCAAGGAAAGAAAAAAGATTGGAGACCTATCTTAGACCTATCCATCCTAAACCCATATCTACAGGTGCCAAAATTCAAGATGCTCACATTACAGCAGCTTCTTCCCATGCTGGGCAAGGAGTCTTGGCTGGTAACACTGGACCTCAAGGAGGCATACCTGCATGTCCCTATCAGACAAGATTGCAGAAGATACCTCAGATTTCTTGCAGGTTCAACCCATTACCAATTCTCTGCATTGCCCTTTGGCTTATCTACTGTGCCCAGAGTGTTTACGAAATGCCTGGCATCAGTAATCGCCTTCTGCAGACTACAAGGGATACAAATCTACCCATATCTGGACGACTGCCTGATCCAAGCAGACAGCAAGGACATACTACTGCAGCACCTGGCGTTTGTAATAAAACTGTTGAACTTCCTGGGATACACAGTCAACAAAAAGAAATCAAAACTAATACCCTCTCAACAAATAATTTTCCTGGGTGCCAGCTTGGATACAACCACCCAGATGGCCTACCTCACGCCAGACAAGCAAGGGCAACTGTCTCAATACTTCAGAAAAATGGCAACTTACACCAGGCTAACTGCAAGGAAAGTCCTGCAGGCTCTGGGATTCATGGCATCTTGCATCCTACTAATCCCATGTGCAAAGCTGCATATAAGAACTTCAATGGTACCTAAAAAACTTATGGTCTCAACACAGCCACAGCTTGGCAGCAATTATACCACTCATTCCATGCCTTCAAAAGGAATTTATGTGGTGGGCTCAAGCTTGCCAAAGAAACACAGGTCTTCCTTTCTGTGTACCTAAAGCAACTCAAATCATCACAACAGACTCCTCAGATTACCCCTGGGAAGCACACATGACAGATCAGTGCATCCAGGGAAAATGGACCCGAAGAGAAGCACCTTCACATCAACCAAAAGGAAATGCTAGCCGTGCAAAAGGCTATTATGACCTTCAAAGACCTACTGCATCCAGGCCAGCTATTGATAAGGACAGAAAACACCACAGTGATGTGGTACATACACAAATAGGGGGGAACTCATTCATACCCCCTGTGCAGGCAAGCCATGACCCTATGGAACACAGCACTGGAATTGCAAATTCAACTACAGGCACAATTCCTGCCAGGGATGGAAAACACACTGGCATACAACCTAAGCAGAAATATGACAGATCCACACGAATGGAAGTTGCATCCTCAAGTTTTCACAAAGATAACTCTGGCATGGGGACAGCCAGACAGCCAGACATAGATCTCTTTGCTACCCACAGAAATTGCCAGTTGAAAAAAAATTTGATTTGTTCAAGGACCTATCGTCCACAGGCCTGGAAAGTGGACGCACTTTCCTTCAAGTGGGCAACATTGACAGTCTATGCCTTCCCGCCTCTTCCTCTGCTGCCCAAAGTTCTATTAAAAGCCAGAGCAGAGGCCGAAAATGATTCTCATTGCTCCAGACTGGCCAAGACAACACTGGTATCTGCTCCTGAAGAGCCGGTCACATTCCCCACCATGGATCCTACCTCTAGTCCTGCTTCTGTTGTCCCAGCGCAACTACAAAACCCTTCACAGCCATCTCAAAACTCTAAATCTAGCTGCATGGAGAATTCCTTGATTTCCCAACAGTTTCTCATCTCCAAGGAGGTGCAGGATGTCATCTTGGAGGCCAGAAGACCTTCTACTAGAAAGGCTTACTCTGCCAAATGGAAACTATTTTGTGCCTGGAATCAAAAGGGACAGAATCCTTGGGTAATAAATATACCTCATATTTTACAGTACCTATCTGAGATGTTAAACAATGGACTTTCCTTCTCCTCCAAGATCCATGCTTCAGCCATTTCTGCACAGTACAACACAGATCCTCGTTTATTCTCTCATCCTCTCTTAAGGCAGTTCCTCAGAGGGGCAAAGAATATAAAACCACCAAGGAAACCACCAGTCCCTGCTTGGGACCTCAACTTCGTATTGGAAAAGCTGACCCTTCCTCCCTTCGAGCCAGCTTCTTCAACAGAGTTACAGTACTTGTCATGGAAAACTGCCCTTCTGGCTATCACCTCAGCACGCAGGGTTTTGGAGCTACAGGCCCTCATGGCTGTGCAACCATTCATCATTTTCCATCAGGACAGAGTTTCCTTACGAACCAACCCTACCTTTATGTCAAAGGTAGCATCCAGTGCAGCTTTGAATCGGACTATCCACTTGCCTACCTTTTATCCTAATCCACAAAACAAAGGGGAAAGACTACTACATTCCTTGGACATTCATTGGACATTCACAGACAACTTTGTTACTATTTGGACAGGACAAAGTCATTCAGGAAAACTGTGCAACTCTGTGTCCTATGCTGCAGGTGCTCAAGGAAAGGCCATTTCCAAACAGACCATTTCAAAATGGATAGCCCACTGCATACGCTTTTGTTACTCATTTCATGGAAAAACTATGCCTGCATGCATCAGATCCCACTCCACCAGAGCCACAGCTACCTCTGCAGCCTTCCTCAGGGGGGGTCCCTACCAAGGACATTTTGGAAGCAGCCACCTGGAGTTAAGCGCACACTTTCTCCAAGCACTATCGCCTCCCACTATACTCAAAATCTAGAGCGGGCTTTGCCACAGCAGTCCTGCAGGGCATCCTAGCCCCTCCTAGTTTCCACTTAGTGCCTACCACCCTTACTTAGCTTTGGGATTCTACCCATCTGTTATGACTGCAGCTGTATGCACGATGAACATAGTACAGTTTTGTACCTACCATAAATGTAGATGTTAGAGTGCTCATACAGCTGCAGTCCAGGTTTCCCTCCCTCCCTCCATCCCCTCTTGGGACAGGCCTTATGACATATAACCTTTTTGGGGTATTCTTTTATGGTGTATTTGCTTGCAACTACTGTTTTCGATTTATCAACATTGCATCTTTGCATAACATTGTTTGCCTTCCTTCTGGGGGCACCTGACCTCTGGGGCAAGAAAAACTGAAGAAAATGGCGTCAGGGAAGAAGCGACGACGACCAATGCCGGACCTAGACTTTGGAATTCGGCCGACCGAGGACCCACCTGACAGCAGGATAACCCATCTGTTATGACTGCAGATGTATGAGCACTCTAACATCTACATTTATGGTAGGTACAAAACTGTACTATCTCTTTACAGAAACCATATCCAAGCATGTTAACAGCTGCATAGAGGCAGTGCATAGAGGCAGCTGTAAATGATCAGATTAGTTAACTAGCTCCAAAACGAGCCACCTTGGTGGCATCGGAGGCTGTGTAATGGAAGGAAGAGAATCATGGCAAAAATGAGGAGCTGTGGTTCCCAGCAAGATGTTTTAGTTTGAGAGCACAACTTGGAGGACACATAGTCTACTAAAGCCATATTTGATGTAAATCTGGCATCCCACAAGGCATTCTTTAGCTATATCCACCACCTCAAAGGCCATACACAGTTGTGTGCAGAGCTTAATGTTAATGGGGCCACCTACACTCAGCCAGAAGATATAGCAAATATACTGGCAGACAAATTCAGCTCTATCTTTACCCCTCTTCTCCCCATTTCCCCTCGGAAAATAACATCAAGTAGAACTTCCCCCAACTATTACTAGGGAAGGGATCCTCAATGTTCTAAGGCAAAGAATAGTGACTTAATGGGCCCTGACAGTATCCCAGGCTACCTCTAAATAGCATTAAACACGACCAGTTGGGCTCTGGTATCACTATTTAACCATAGCCTTCAAAAAGGCTTCATGCCTCACGAATGGAGAATTTGCAGCTGTCATCCCACCACACAGTGAGCCATCTACAGACCCTGGAAATTACAGACCTACAAGTCCAACTAGTAGTCTTGTATGCAAAGTCATAGAATTATAGCAATGAGCAGTAATGACATGGGAAATCCCCAGACACTGGACCCAACTCAGTTTAGCTTCAAGGGCAAATCAGGCCTACTCAGCCTGGTGAACTTCTTGGAGAAGGTTACCCAAACAATGGACAAGGTCAAAACAGTTCACAGGGCTTATGACCTGGCCAAGACGCACTACCCCTCTCCCAGACAAGGACAGAAGTTAGAATTTAGGAGTCCATCTCTACACAGAGGCCATTCACCAGCAAAGTCCCTCAGGGATAGGTCTTGGGACCTGCTGCTTTTTGGCATCTGCTTCTCTGAAGTAAAGGGTAGTTGGCTGACCAAATTGGGAGCAGTCACAGAATCCCCCACCATACTAATGCCCTCCAAGAAGGGTTGATAGAGATGAATAACTGATGTCAGAGCCATGGACTAAAATTAAATGCAAAGAAATGTACAGTAGTATCCTTTGGGAAGTCTGCTACCTCTCAACTACCATACTGACAACACACCCCTAAGAGTATGGGAATTTGGATCAGACAGCTTACAATTTTTGCAATATTGAAAATCCAAAAGTGGGAGTTCTATTTGGCATTCCCAAAACACATAATACAGGTGACCCTCCCTTTCGGCCCATTATTTCCACCCCTAATTATGTTAGAGGGAATGTCTATGTTTGATACTGCATTGAATCCACTGACTCAGAAAATGGATTCCTTTTTAAAAGATTCATGGGATTTTCTGAATAGCATTAGGTTATTCAGTCAAAATGTACAGTTTGCTCCTTCTTAACACATTATTTTTACTGTAGATGTGACATCCATTCCTCATGATGAGGGAATAGAGTATGCCAGGGCATATTTAACTCAATTTACTAATATGACCAATAGTAACATCAATTTTTGTTGCGAGTTATTAGCGACACTCTTGCACAATATATGCACAATTCTACAAGCAGATTAGATGTGTTGCCATGGGTTCCCTGGCGGCACCTTCTTTTGCTAATATAGTTATGGGATGGTGGGAACATTTGGTTTTGGACCCACTAAGAAATTAATGTCATTTATTATAAAAGATGTATCGATTTGGTGTTTATTTTAATGGGTGATAATTATCTTGTGGAGTCCTTTTGTATCAAAAATGAAAGTCCGATTTTTCTTAAATTTGTATTAGGTGACATAGGTTTTAAGATCAATTATTTGGATGTTCATCTGTTTTGGAGTGAAATAGACCACCATTTTATCATTAAAATTCATAGAAAAGAGAATTTTATAAACAGCAATTTTCACTATTCTAGTAAACATCCCACATTTATTAAAAAGAATATACCAAAAGGGCAATTCATTAGAGCTAGCCGCATGACAAGTGAAGATCTTTTGCTAGCCAAGGAATTTATTTATTATTGAACTCTTTAGCCACAGGGGATACAAGTCAAATTATTTAAATTAACTAGCTAAATATGTGTGGGATAGAAGAGTCCTTATTATCCCATTTTGAAGAAAGGTATACGTGAAGATGGTGGCAATACAAATAACCATTTGTTTCAATTTGCAAATGACCTCTGATGGAATGCAGTTATGTAACAGAGAAGAACTGGAAAATTATAGAGGGCAATCATGATTTATTGAAAGCAGTTGGTCCCAAACCTAAGTTTGTATATAGAAATGATTATAATTTGAAGACTATACTGGAAAAAGGGAGGGATATTAGTTTGGTTTCTAACCCTATCCTCCTTTCTGACAGACCCAAGGGTATGTATAAATGTTCAGGTTGTCCCATGTGTAGGTATATATTAGTAGGACCATACATTGAATTTTCCCATTTAGAATATACCATTGGGGTCCCAGGAGTGTTTAATTGCAAAACTCAGGAGGTTGTTTGTGGCCATCTGTGATAAATGTCGGACTTCTACATAGGTTTGACCTCCAGGCATTTATTTAAGAGGATTAGGGAACATATGTATAGTATAAATAGAAAATATTTGAATAATGCCCTGTATAAGCATAGTGTGGAATGCACAGGTTTTAATAAGCTTTTTTCCATCCTGGAATACTTTTCTCCTGGTGGTCCTTTAATAGAGGCTTGGTGTCTGGGTTTGCTTTAGTTTTTTCTTTGCACTTTTGTGGTTTCATGTTTTACACCTTGTAAACAAAGGTATGGCATCTAGGTCCAATGTGGTCACTGCTCCATTGTATTCAGCACTCATCAAATCTCTTAAGTACAGTGCCCTCTTTGGTTTATGCCTAACTAGGCACATCCAGACATTTGAAACTTTCACGGAAGTTCCTCACTAAAAATACTGGGCATAAATAACATGTCATATGCAGACCACCTCAAAGCCATATCTCTATATTCTAACTCTGCAGGCTGAGGGGAGATCCAGGCCTAGCATACAAGGCATGTTTTGACCCCATACTGATGGATCTCCTGCATGTCTTCAAAATAAACAGCAGTGGAATTTCCCTTTATAAAGACTTAAACTTGCCTGTGACATAAATGGGACCTGCTAGAGAGAGACAAGTACGTATCTGAGACTACATCTTCTCTGGAACAGACTTCCCATCTATGTGAAGAAGAGTTCCTGCCTAACCCAATTCAAGCGTAACTTAGACACCTGCATGGGAAACTGAAAATTTGCCCCTGGTTTGGCACTTGTGTCTCTATGGACACAGGCAGCCTGTAACTATTTCAGCTCCCAAACTCCTGCTTACATTATCAGAGTAACAGAACTCGTCAGATTTTGGAATGCATGGCTAGGCTTTAAAATGAGATGCCTGTTTTTGTTCCTTGTCTTAGAGGGAGGCAAACCATACTGGCTACTCTTGGAAGCAATTAAGACTTCAGGCACATGTTAAGCTGTCCTGTATTATCTTTGCCATTTTGTAAAATATGTTCGGTAATATCCTTATCACATCTCCTCCTGTAGGTCATGAAGTCAGGAGCCATAGCCCTAGTGGCTGCATCTGTGGCTAGTGAGGGTGGGGAGTGCTTCACAAGGGGGGGGGTCTGTTCTCATCTAGACATTGTCAAAAAAGGGGTACCTGGCTGTCCCACAAATGTTGCCCTTCCTGCCCTACTTTTCCTTAGCTTGCATTCTTGTTTTAATCTCTGCTTGCTACATTAAATCACTTCCCACTTTTGGGATCTTCTCCTTTTCTCCACTTAAACTCAGCAAGTGTCCGGCTGATTAGCGAACCTGCTGTCAGATGTCCAATGACCTGCAGCTTAGTTTTGTGACTGGTTCACAGGTGTTTTCTAGGCTAATGGCCATAAGGGTCTTTTTAAGACTAGCCATCCATCCCAAATCTGACAAATTCGGATACCCTTTAAGTGTAAGCATGGGGCTGGGAGATGAAGCATTTACAGATTACCTGTGTCCATTAGAGACATAGGTGCCAAACCGAGGATGAAGTTCTCATTTCCCATCCAATTGTCCAAGTTGCACTTTCAATTGGGTTGGAGAAATTCTACTTCACACGGATGGGAAACCTGTTCCATAGACAGTGTAGTTGCTGGGATACATACCTATCTCACAGGTCCTATTTATATCACAGGCAAGATTTAAGTCTTTAGAACGGATAATTCTGGTGCTGTTTTGTGGATATGCAGGAGGTCCATCAGAGTGGGTTCTGACAATGCCCTATATGCCAGTCCTAGATCTCTCCTGAAAAGCCTGTGAGACAGAATACAGGGATAGGGCCTTTAGGTGGTCTGCAAAGGACATTTTACTTGTGCTCTGTATTATTTTAGTGAGGAACCTGTGGACATTACAGTTGGATATGCCTGGTTAGGTACATACTAAGAGTACCTTGTACTCAGAGGTCTGATGCATGCCGAATGCAGTGGAACAATGACTTGGATGCCATACCTTTTGTTTATAGGTTGTGCAACACAGAATGATTTCCTCACCACTGTAGATCCATGATGGTCAAAGGCTAGATTACTATCTGTGTCCCCAAGTCCCTGACTACTGGGTCAAATTGAAGATGTGTTGTCAATATGATAGTTAGCAGGGATGGATGACTTCCCAAAGGATACCATTATGCATTTCTTGGCATTTAGTTTTAGCCCATGGTTGACACCAGTTTCTGTGTCAACCCCTCCTGAAGAACATTTGTCTGTGTGAGATTCAATGACTGCTCCTAATTTGCAATAGTCTGCAGATTTAATCAGCCAGAGACCACTGACATTGGCCTTTACTTCTGAAAAGTGAATGCCAAAAAGGAGCACTCCAAGGACTGATCCCTGAGGGACTCCACTTGTGACTGGCCTCTTTGTAGAGATGGAGTCCCCAATTCTAACTTCCTGGGTCAGGTCTGTGAGCGCCATTTGGCTATCCACCGGGTAACTTATTGGTTTGTACTTTACTTCCTGTGTTTGTCAATGCCAGAGTGCAGTATTGTCGGATGCCATAGCCAGGTCAAGGTAGGCAGTGTGAACTATTTTGCCCTCATCCATTGCTTTGGTGACCTTCTCAAAGAAGTCCACCAGGTTGAGTAGGCATGATCTGCCCTTGATGAAACCAAACTGGGTTGGATCCAGTGTCTGGAGTTTTACTATATCTGTCATCTCCATGATTCTTTCCATGGCCTCTCATACAAGACTAGTGAGACTTGTGGGTCTGTCGTTTTCCAGGGTCTGTAGATGGCCCACCTTTGTACAGAGGGATGACTGTTGCCTTTCTCCAGTCATGAGGCATGAAGCCTGTTTGGAGGCTACAGTTAAATGGTAACTCCAGAGGCCCTGATTGGTCATGTTTCACGCTATTTAGAAGGCATCATGGGATATTGTCTGGGTCCATCGACGGTGTTCTTGGTTTTAAAGCACATACTGACAGTCTGCTGCTGCCAGGCATTGCAAGATCTGTACTAACTGGAACATGCTGCCAGTAACTTCACAAGGCACTGCATGCTCTGGACTGGAAACTGAGATTCTGCATCCGTGCAGGATTGATTGCTTTGCCATTCAGTTTGGAAATTCATATTTTCTTTCCACTGCAGTGTAATACTGTTAATTGGCATAGGCCTTTCTCAGGCATACACTGCCTCTTTACAAGTTCTGTTCTCTGTTTGCTGTCATCCACCTAAGACAGTGATGAAGAGGAAATTTTTCATGTTTGGTTATGCTGGTAAGTATAACTAGGATCCCTTTTTGACCTCTGTTCATTACAATTTCTATATTTTCATGGTGGACAGGATTTAATGTCCTTAACTTCTGTGTATAAGGCTCTTAGAAGTGCTTTCTTCTGACTTCTGTGTATAAGGCTCTTCTTAGAAGTGCTTTCTTCTGAGACCTCCATTTTGAAAATCTGTATCTCCATGAAATATTTTTGTGGAACCTTGCTGTACCTCCTCCCTTTAATCCACAGATTTAAAATCTCTGGCAAACCATTTCTGGTACAGCAAGGCCCTGTATTTTTGAACCTCCATACTTTAAGTTCCATGCAGATCAACCCGTCTGTCATGCCTAAAGTAGCTGCAAAGCTTAACCCGATCAGTCCACATGCATTTTTTTCACATTACTTAACCTTTATGAAGAATCTCCTTTACTGTGTTTGGCTTTCCATAGAAAGCTCACATACTTTTTTTTACAAACTGTAGTTGCAGAAATGACCAACTTTTTTACCTTCTCAGCTCTTTACAAAGGGGTAATGGGTTTTGTATTTACTGACTTTACACTTGCAATTTCCTTTGGCAATCCCTAATACCAATTTGGATGACATTCGTGTTATCACTGTTTGGTCACCTGTGAATACTTTTTTTAAATTTGAAGCTAATGATATTTCCCAATACAGGACTTCATTTGGGGACACACTAAAGCTATGCTTTTGTAGCACAGCTACCTAGGACAATGAACTGGGTTCTGTTCCCATTAGTTACTTCAGATGGGCCTCTCAGTATCCATTGTGAGTGCTTAATGTAATGTTAGATGTCTTCTGTAACAAATCCTCCACCCTTTGTCCCCCTGCCTATGCGTTTTGGTTCCTGACATAGGTGCATCCTCTAGATTTTGTTTAAGCTAGAGTACCTGCCACAAGTAAGATTTGTCAGGGCTTGTAAAAATTGCCACGGGCCATATCTGTAGATATTACCATAGGCTGTATCTGAAATACACTAATAGTTTCTCGAGATTTAATTTGATGGCTCCTTGAGCATTGGCTCATTGCTTTGATCTAATGTGGATGATTTTAGCAGATGTCTCAATTGATGGTGCATCTGTTCGTGACATTGGAACACACTTAAGAACAGGGCCCATGAGTTTGCCTTAAAATTGCTTGCTGGTCTGGATATAAAATGTCAAGCAACCTTGTCTGATGAAGAACCAAAACGTATTCTCCTGCAGTTTATTAAACTGTTGCATAACTGGTACACTAATAAATGTATACAGATGTGTAGGCCTGGCATGTTCATACGAATGTACAGGCCATTATTTTTTTTATCCAGACATTTGCCATCATAGTGAAGTACTGCTATGAAACCCAGCAGCAAGCTTACTGAGGATTAAGGTTCCAGTTTTTGATTTTTTTTTCTCATATTAATTCAAATTGTGTTATGACAGATGGTGGCAGTATTTACAGAAGGGTAAAGGTTGATTAATGTTGCTTTACTTTTGTATTTTTGTACTGTTTTATTTCTAATTTATTGATTTTTAAGAATAAGGGGATGTGCAGAGCTGTAGTAACTACAGAGGGATTAAATTGATCAGTCACAGCATGAAGTTATGGGAAAGAGTAGTGGAAGCTAGGTTAAGAAGGGAGGTGATTAGTAATCAGCAGTATGGTTTCATGCCAGGAAAGAGCACTACAGATGTGATGTTTGCTCAGAGAGAAGGTCAGAAGGAGTTTCATTGTGTCTTTGTGGACTTGGAGAAAGCATATGACAAGGTGCCTAGGGAGGAGTTGTGGTATTGTATGAGGAAGTTGGGAGTGTCAGAAGTATGTAAGGGTGGTACAGGATATGTACGAGGGTTGTGTGACAGCGGTGAGGTCTGCGGTGGGAGTGATGGATGCGTTTTTAAGGTGGAGGTGGGATTACATCAAGGATAAACTCTGAGCCCTTTTATTTGCAATGGTGATGGACAGGTTGACGGACGAGATCCGACAGGAGTCCCTGTGGACTATGTTTGCAGATGACATTGTGATCTGTAGTGAAAGTAGGGAACATGTGGAGGAGACACTGGAGAGGTGGAGATGTGCTCTAGAGAGAAGAGGAATGAAGGTCAGCAGGTCTAAGACAGAATATATGTGTGTGAATGAGGGAGGATAGAGGAATGGTAAGGATGCAGGGAGTAGAGGTGGCAAAGGTGGATGAGTTAAAATACTTGGGATCAACCGTTCAGAATAATGGTGAGTGTGGAAGAGAGGTGAAAGAGTACAGGCAGGATGGAGTGGGTGGAGAAGAATGTCAGGAGTGATTTGTGACAGATGAGTACCAGTAATAGGGAAAGGGAAGGTCTACAAGAGGGTAGTGAGACCAACAATGTTATATGGGTTGGAGACAGTGGCATTGACAAAGACAGGAGTCAGAAATGGACGTGGCAGAGTTAAAGATGTTAAGATTTGCACTGGGTGTGACTAGGGTGGACAGGATTGGGCATAAGTATATTAGAGGGTCAGCCTAGGTTGGAAGGTTTAGAGACAAAGCCAGAGAGGCAAGATTATGTTTGTTTGGACATGTGCTGTGGAGGGATGCAGAGTATATTGGGGAAAAGACGCTAAGGATGAAGCTGCCCGGTAACCAGAAAAGAGGAAGGCCTAAGATAAGGTTTGTGGATGTGGTGAGAGTAAATGCAGGTGGTTGGGGTGACAGAGCAAGATGCAGAGGACAAGAAGAAATGGAAACTGATGATCTGCTGTGGCGACCCCTAATGGGAGCAGCTGAAAAAAGTAGTTTGTGTGTGTTTATTTGTGTGTGTGTGTGTGTGTGTGTGTGTGTGTGTGTGTGTGTGTGTGTGTGTGTGTGTGTGTGTGTGTGTGTGTGTGTGTGTGTGTGTGTGTTTGTGTGTGTGTTTGAAAAGTGCTTGAATTTTTGGTTGAGTAGTTTCTGTTCAAGTCTGTAATATACCACTTTCATCAAACAAAACTTTGAAAGCTAATTCTGTTCTTGGGTCCCTTTTTTCACCACTGGCGAAATGGTCTTATTTATCTTTGATTTTTAAAAGCTTATATTGAGTCCATTTCTTATGACAGTTGGTCGCAGTATTTACTGCAAAGTTTAGTCTTCTGTCCAGTGTTGCCCTTGGGACATGCAGATTTTAATGTGTTGTGGAAGAAAATGTTTCCACTTTTTACTGTGCTCCTGAAACTGTAGTTATTTACTTTGCATAAATTCACTCCCCCCAGAAAAATGCAAGAAAATTGGAAGAACGCAGTAATAAGGTTGTGAAGTTTTGCAATCTTGCATATTGACTCTTCTGAACAAAGAATCCCGCACCAAATCAATGGGTTGGTTTTTGCTCAGAGCCTTGGCAGAAGGAGCTGTGTAAAGTGGTAAAAGCATTACATAGACTAGATGTAATATATGAATAAAATTGTATAATTTTGTGTATAGTAAAATCAGCAAGGTAAAGTAATGAGTGGAGACTAGTGCTTTTTCCTAATTGGTGATGGATGGAATCCGTGGATAAAATACTTAACACAACAGCCATTGGGCAGTTAGTAAGCAGTGTTCTTTAATTTCCATATCCATTCTGATCTTTGGTGTGTCTGTGTGCTTTTAGTAAAAAGGGATTCTTGAATGCTTGGCAGTGTTAAGTATAACCTAGTACTCTGGGTCAATCTGGGGAGTGAAGTGGAGTCTGGTTAATAAATAGGAGGTTGTTTGAGAGGGATTTTGTGTTGGAGATGGATTTATCTACCAGGAATACGTTTGTGGGGGGGGGGACTTTTTTAGACCAAGATGAGACCATTAGTGGTCACTGAAGGAACTAGGCTAGATGTTTAATATGGGGACATGTACTCTTTACTTTACCCTTAACCTCATAATGATTACCAGTTTGTAGGTTTGATCTGGTTGGTGCTTCTACTATTCACTCTAGATTATGGGGGCTGGATGAGCATTCAAGGAGAAACTCCTGTTTAGGAGCCTGTGGCACTGCGTCCCTAAACTGTAAGGATTGCTACAGTGGTAGAGCAGAGGGTGTGATCTCAGGAAAGAGGAGGTAGGGAGAAGATGAGCGTAGAAGAAAACGGCAGTGAGGTTGCAGGATTTGGGTGTTTGAATTGCAGGTTAATGTAGTTGTACCCCTGGGTATCCTCGAGACAAAATCCAAGTAGATGACAAATGGTCAGATCTTCAGTGACTGTAGAGCTGTTGATTCAAGAGAAGTTGGAGCTTTTTTTTTTGCTTGGGACTTAAAGCAGGCAAGGGCTTGTGGGTGAGACCACTTTGTTGAGGTCTGACATGGGTGGTTTCTCTGCACAAGTGAGTTGGCAGAAACGTCTGATTTTTTTTTTTCCCCTCTTAAATAAGAGGATTGTTAAGCACTGTAGTAGGATGTCAACAAGTATAGAATGTGACCTTTTATAACTAGAAGGATATTGACATTTTTGTTTCTTGAACTTTGTAGTCAGAAAGAGCTAAACAAGAAATGAGGGTGGGAAATATTTGAATTGGTCCCTGTTGCTTCAAATGTTGCAACATTTAGTGAACTGGATTAGATTATGCAGCCCATATGAATAAATTAAAACCGTGCCAATATGAGTTACAAAATACAGTTCTATAGCATCCTTAAAATGCTAATGTGTAAAACATCCAGGAGCTGCTAGCATCTTTGTGGCCCCAAAATTAAAGCAATTGATGTCAAACGGGAGTGTCCAAACTACCAGCAGGAAAATGAGGCAATGTTAAATAAACCTAGTTCAAGGAATCCGCTGTTAGAACATGGATTTCTGCTGTTCAGGGCCAATAGAAAGCAGTCAGTAAAATGGTGGAAGGTTGCAAGTTTAGTACTGCTGGTGAAACTTTTCAGAGACCAAAATAGTTTTGCCATGCAGCCAAACAATTGAGAGAGAAACCCCCCCCCCCCCCATCAAGCTCAGGCTCTGTTAAAATATTGAGCAGAGCATATTGCTGCATAAAATAAAACGTATATGAAACAGCTCTTCTAGTACAGAAGCAGCTGTATATACTATTTTGCAGTTTTTTTAAATTAAGCCCTATTCATAAATCTTCATTGAAGGAAAATTATTTTTTTTCCATACTAATTTTTGCTTAGGCCAGTTTCTTATTGCAACAATGTTTCCGTGTCAGTGATGCTTTTAATTTTCTGTAATCTCAGATGCCTTGTAATAAAACAGTTTGAATTTGTTATGATTTTTGTGGTCTTTCCACCAGAATGTCTAACTTAAACATATATTTAAGGACTCTATCACATCTATATACCAGTTGGCAATTGCTTTTCTGTTTGACCATATCTTTTGTGCATTTTAAATGCTGTCAAGACCCATAAGCAGCTTCTCTGTTCACTTTGGGATTACAGCTCCTATACCATTGTGATTGGTATTTACTTGCAGCACAACTGGCTGGCTTATTCACATGCTAGTATTTTAGTGTTTGGAAACGGTTTCTCAAATTTTCAAAACTCTTTTCCTGATCCGAGACCTGTTCCTGTGCTATAGCTTGTTCTAGCAGGCAGACTTATTTTAGGCATATTGGATGCACACTGAGGTGGACCATTCCTAGAAATCTCTAATGCAGGCTTATTTTCTGTCTTTAGTATCTGTACATCTGCTGTGACTTTCTGTATTGGGCGTCATAACCTGTGTACCAATTTTTATTTAGACTTGTTACTGTATTTCATTTGCTCTTGTTTATTTAATTTGTTCTTCTTTAATGTGAAATGTTACCACTTGTATCATATCACATCTGTCATGCTTTTGTCTACCCCCACCTCAAATAATCAAGGTACAGCACCCTTTTAAGCATTCTGTTTGTATGCAGCAACTCTGAGGTCTTATGGTTGAGACAGAAATCCCAGACAGAAGCCTAATGAATGGAATATTGGGTGAATTTTACTTGTAATTTCCCTTCCCAGTAGCTTTCGACAGTGTTTTTGTGAGCAACACTTCCTGTTATGCTTATAAGCCACCCTTAGTACACAAAATATTACGGCATGCTTTCTTTGTGCCATATGGTTCCAGTTCTTGCTTTGCTGCTATCATAATGCATTTTACTCTTTTTTTTTTTTTTTTTTTTTTTTATTTTCATCTCTTTATATATCACAAGTTTTTGCATACTTCCAGGTAATTCTTTTAACTGCATAGTGTTAATTTCACTTCATGCCCATAGCACCCACACCTTTTTATTGAGGTCAGGTTTGTTTTGTTTTTTTTCAATAGGTTTACCCCCGTTTGATCTTTTCCATCATAAATTCTTTGTTCATTAATGTAGCAGGCAAGCAGGTAACTTACACACATTAATTTGTGGCTTGATTTTTTTTCCCTGTCTTTTTTGTTTTTCTATTTTATCTGTCTTCAAGAAAAGTGTTGGATACATTTTTAAGCGGTTTCACCCAATCACAAATTAGTAGCAAACTTGCATTTCAGGCTTTTCTGTGAATAGCCAAATATCTGATTTCTTTCGCTTCAAGTTCTCTTCTAATTTGCTTTGCCATGAGAATTCCTGATTATAGCTGCAGAATTTTTCCAACTGCAGGTTAGACTTCTGTACTTCACAGGTGTAACGCACTGCAAGTAAAATGTCAGGTGTAACACACTGCAAGTAAAATATGTCGGGACAAGTCTTCTAGTTGACTATTACTAGACAACACCAAACAATTGAATGGAATTAGTCACTAGATCAAATTAATCAGCAAATGGACGTTCTTTAAACAGCATTCTCAGTTAATCAGTTAGGCATTATTACATTCATTATAATCTGCCTTCAGAGTGACTGTTACTATAAGACTGATGCAAAGACAAATATTAGTAACAATTTTAACCTGTTGCTTTATAACATTCCTGGACTGCTTCATTCAGGCAGTTGAATCCATACCTCCTGCATTGTGATTTCTTATGAAATCTTTATTTTCTGTAATATTTATTATAATATTTATTGACTAATTTTTGTGTTGCTTTCCATAATTGTTTGACAAATGGAGATTTCCATATAAGCAAAAAGCCTTTGTACCATTAATAATGTCACCTGAATCATTATAGAAGACCAGTTTACTGTGCATAGTTGGTTATAAGAACTTGCCATCTTAATTTTATACAAAAAAGAAAATGTGCTTATTAAGCCAGGATATAGATAAGCCCATAACTATACTAACAAAACAGACTGCACTACTGCACCAAAACACACACACACACACTATATATATATATATATATATATATATATATATATATATATATATATATATATATACACACACACACACACGTGTCTTAATATGGTTCTCCATCGCAAAGTCATATGGCTGAGACCATATGCTCGAAATTGTGGAAGCTCGACTCTGTGAATGAGGAATGGCATACAGCGCACAACAGGAGATTTCCCTTTCTTTGTTGTAGTGTGATCTCTGAGTTGGAATAAATAAGTAGTGGGGGGTGCAGGGGGCCTTGCCCCCCTGCAGAAACACTTTGTTACGTTTTTTTTTAGTTCCCTTTCACGAAGTTGAGCTTCAGATATTTGAGCATATGGCTTCAGCCATATGCATTTCAAGTTTCTGAACGTTCAACTTTGAAGGGGAACTATGTAGATATAGCTGTAGATATAGCTATAGCTAATTAGTCAGCAAAATATATCCAAAATACCAAGGTTACATTTACTAAGTATTGCCTGATGGATCCTCTCCCTCTAGTGTGGGTAATAGGAGCAATGAAAGACTACAGTGCATTAGAAGTCCTATAATAAATACAAAGACCAGAAAAAAATTAAGTAGAAAATCTAGCCAATGCTTGATAAAAATGAATAACTCATTTCCACTTGTCACTTTTAGATGGAGCAAGATAACGTGGATCCCTTCATTAATCGCATCTGCTGATCCTCCTGAAAAGGTGTTTTTATTTAACTTAAATCAGTCCATAGGTTCATAGGTAGGTACTAGGCTATCTGCCCAAGGGCATTTATAAGCCTAGCCAGAGTGTCTACTTTCGCCGCCCCATTGATTAACTGATCCTCTGTCAAGCAGAGCCAATGAAGTGATCCCAGGGGTGTATTTTCTGTTACCCAACCACTCATCAAGGTTCCTCTTGAGTGTTAGTGAGGGGCTCTGCCCGATGTAGTTTGGAATTTTGTTCCAAAGCATGGGGAGTCTGACAGGAATCTATCCCTCCAACATTTTCTATTTATTGTTGAGGCAAGATTTAGCTCACTAGACCACGTGGCTCGCAGTGACTTGGATTTCTTTAGGTGGAGCACGTCCATCAATTCTGAGTTGGACATGACTTTGCAAGTCGGACAGAGAACCTCTGAGTAAGCGATATGCCACTGAGTACAGCAGGAGTTTTCAGTCTGGCTGCATAGGACATATGTTTGAGGCCAGTAATCCTCTTGGTGATGTACCTTTGTGGTCTTTCCAGCTGTTAGAAGTGTCCTGTGAGGTACGTCTCAAATGGGGCATTTTACTCTACGATGGGTCTAATGAGTGATGAGTAGAGGGCCACTATAACCTCTTTATTTCTAGATGTTAACCATTTAGTAATTGGATGGGCCACATAGAAGGATTTCCTAACTACTTTGGTAATATGATTGTCAAAGGAGAGATCACTATCTACCTGGGTCCCCAGATCTTTTCTGTATTAAGAGGGCTGCCACCTATGTGGTAATTTGTGGGGGTTGTTTTTCCCAAACAGGATGACTATGCATTTTTTGGCATTTAGCTTGAGGCCATGACTTTGACACCAGGTGTCCATCTCAGTAAGGCCCTTTTGGAGGATGTCCATGTCAGCCGGAGAGTCAATTATGGCTCCCAATTTGCAGTCCTCTGAAAACTTGGTTAGCCATAGTCCTCCTGTGTTTGCCTGTAGTATATGCCAAACAGTAGGGGTCCCAGGACAGAGCCTTGCGGGACACCACTTGTGACTGGTTTAGAGTCTGACCTGGAGCCTGCTATTCTTACCGTGTGAGTTCTGTCTGTAAGCCAGTTGGCAACCCATCTCATGACATAGGGGTTTATGTTCAGGCTGGTGAGTTTTTCTGTAATACCAGAGTGGGGAATGGTGTCGAGCCTTGTCGAGGTCAAGGTAGGCTGTGTGAACCACCTTTCCCCTTCTCTATGGCCTTTGTGACTGTCTCGAAGAAGTCAACCAGGTTTATTAGGAATGATCTGCCCTTTAACAAAGCCGAACTGGGTCGGGTCAAGTGTTTGGAGGTTCCCAATGTCTTTGTTAATGAGTTCCATGATGATGTGCTCCATAGCCTTGCAGTCAGGCTTATGGGGCAATAGTTACCAGGGTCAGTTGTGGTCCCTCCTTTGTAGAGAAGAATAACGGGTGCTGTACGCCATTCTTTGGGCACGTAGCCTGTGGCGAGGCTGAGGTTAAACAGCGTGTTTAGGTGGGGGGTTAGTGTGTTCTGTAGTTCATGCAAGATGCAGCCTGGGACACCATCTGGTCCCATTGACGCTGTTTTTTTGGCTTTTGAAAGAGCAGTTTTCACCTGTACATCTGATTTTTGGGACACTACACTTTTCCGGTATTGTTGTGGGCCCTTTTGGCAGTGAGAGGGGGGTTAAGTTTGCACTGAATCTATCTGCCAGGATGTTGGCAATATCAGTAGGTTCAGTATATTTTGTGCTATTTTGCACTAGTCCAGTGCATATCTGCGAGTTGCCACTTAGATTCTTAACCACAAAGCCTTCTTTAGCTATGTTATCTTGAATCCTTAATTATTTTTCTTTCAAAGTTGGCCTTTGATTTCATGAGGGACCTTAGTTTCTTACTGATATTGATCAGGGATGTCTTTCCTTCTTGGGATTTGCTTTTTTTCTTAACTAGTTTCCTCCTATTGTATAGCCTGTTTATGGCAGGGGTCCAGTTTCCTTTTCTTAGAGGAGTGCATCTTGGTTTTGCTAGGGATGGCATGATCCATGCATCCTTGCAGGTGCTCAGAGTGCATTTGTAAAGGTTTCTGCATCTTGGGCAGCATGGGGCTGTGAAACTTACCACTTCTGTCTCGAGTAAGGTGACGTTTGCTTTATAATGGTTTCCTTAGTGGGGGGTGGTTGTGGGGTGTGGACATCCAGAGTGATTAGTTTATGGTCTGATCTAACCAGTGACTGACCTCCAGTGTGGAACACCTGTCGCCCATGTTGATGACCAGGTCCAATATATGTTTTCACCTCTGGTAGGGGAGTTTACCAGCTGATCCAGGGCATGGGCATTTGAGTTGATTAATTCCAGGAAGTGCTGGGCCTGGGAGTTTGTTTTCCCAGTGAATGGTAGGGTAATTGCAATCACCCAATATCAGGGTGTTCAGTAGGACCTTCATGTTTTCCAGTCTCCAGAAAGGTGGAATAGAGGTCATGGAGGGTGATCTGTAGCAGGCCACAGTTTGCACTGCAAATTTGCCCAATGTTAGTTGCACATGGATGATCTCAGAGGTGTCCCGCTGCGCCACGGTGTAGGTATCCTTGAATATGGATACACCCCCTACTTTTGTGTTTTGGTCCGTGCTCTGTGGCCAAAACGTGTGGTATGAGTTGTAGCCCAGTAGTGCTGGGGTGCTCTCTGGAGCCTTGAACCAGGTTTCATTTATTGCACAGATGTTGACGTTCTCCATACTGAGGAGTGCTTCGAGTGTGTGCATTTTGAGATTTAAACTCCTGGCGTTGAGTAGCATAACCCTCAGTTTTTTTGTTAATTGTGCTGTTTATGGAGGTGGGTTTGACTTTTGCCTAAAAAAGGCACTATGGGGACAGCAAGAGCCTTGGCCAGTAATCGAAAGCCTAGGTTTGACGTGTGCAAAAGCAGTCTCTTGTGAAGTAATGTGGCTTGTCGAGCATGTCGTCCCAGGCTGACAGACACTGGATCCCCTTTGACACCAGAAGCTTAGCCAGTTGTTGAAATTGATCATTTTTTCGTTATACTGAGGTATCATTCTTGGTGAGGGCAGAATGCTACTCGGGGTCAGGGTCATACCAGCCAGGCTACATGATCAGAGAGCTCTTCCGTGTCTCTTCATATAGTCTAGGGAGGTACGTCTCAGGTCAGTCACACCAACATGAACAATGACAGTCATATATTTGTACTTTTTCTGGAGTGACCTGAGTGCTTGTGTTATGTGGCGGATTCTGTCTCCAGACAGGCAGCTAACAACCTTCTGCTTGTCCAGCCTAGTGAGTGGGACGTCAGTGTGCCTGACTATAGACTCTCCTATTACTAGTGTGTTAGATATTTCACCTTAAGGGCTGTGATTGTGCGGCACACTGATTTTGTGTTTTATGTACTGTCTGGTTTGGTTTGTGACTGGAGATGCAGGTTGTTTGGGTGTCTGCTTTGGTGGTCTGATGCATTTGCAGGTTTTTTAGAGCCTCAAGAGTATGATTTTGTGTATTTGTGTATTTTGCCAGTGCTATTTTAGTAGGTCTTTGTGAGGCTGGAGGTGTGGTGAAAGTGTTAACCTTCTCCTCTTGACTGTCTGTTCCAGTCTTGGGTGTTGACAGCTTAGCTTCCAGTTTGGCTGTATAATTGAATCTCTCGCATATGTTAGTGGCGGTAGGATGCTTTTTGAGTGCTTAGATTGAGAGTTTGACTAGTTTCAAGGAAAAAACTGAAGAGACTTAGTGGAGCCGGGAATAATTTAACCGTAGCTAACTGGTGCTGCCCAGTGTGCAAAACCGTGCAAACATGGTTTTTATAATAGGGAAATGAGAGAGAGAAATTAGCCCAAAACGGCCAATAAACTACTAACTTCCTCCTCTAGGGGCAGATAGGTTGCTCAAAGCTCCCCTCTCACGGTGAACAGAGAAACTTCCTTCTATCAAGTAAGATATGGGCAACTCAGAAACTAGTATCACAGCCCTGAATTCAGCACTAGCCTGAAAACTGGACTATACTAGCTTAGAAAGGCGGGAAACAAGGAATTTTTTTTTTAATATATAAGGCAAAAACAGTAAAAAAAAAAAAATACACTTAAAAACAGCTTTAAATGACCACAAACTATCAGAAAAGGCTATCACACTTTAGTGTGTAGCCTGCAACAGTTGAACAAATTACTTAAACAAAAAACTAAGTGCAGGCAGTCAAATAAGTACAATATGTGAAAAAATTTTAAATCACAATAAATGCTACAGCAAGGAAGTACATAAAACTGATACTTAATCCCTCCGAAGTCTCTTCTAAGCTAGAAGGCTTGTATCAGTTTAAGGCGTTCTAGTGCTACCCAGGTTGGTTACAGGAAAGATGGGAAACTAGTGCAGATGTGGTCTTTAAAACGAGAAAGTTGAAAGAGATGGACAAACTGTCCAAATGATCAATAAACTACAATTTCTGGGCCAAGAACCTCTCTTCTCATGGTAGACGAGCTACCTAGTGCTTACCACTCCCACTGATAAGCTAGAAGGCTTCCCTCCTACACAGGCTTAGGGGGCTCAGAAGCTTACCAACAGTCCTGGATGCAGCAAGTCTGTATCTGGACTTGACTAGTTACAGGAAGGGCAAGAAACAAGCTTAGAATTTTTTTTTTTGTTACAGAAAAGCAGCTAAAACGGCAGTAAATACAATTCAAATTGCAGTGCAGGCCAGCACACCCGAGTGTAGCAACACTACTGCAAATACAGTTCAAATAAATGCAATTAAATTAACAAATTACTAAAAAACAAGTGCAGAAGGTAGTAAATTAGAAGGCTACAAATGAGCAGTAATACTTGCAGAGTAAGAGTGACTGAACAGATGGCACACAGAAGAGTAACTAAGACCGTGACAGTAATAGCAGCTGAATAAAATATGTATATTTTTTATTTTGTTTTTGAGGGAGGGAACAGGATTAAGAGGCTACAGGGGTTGTCCTTCCCAAATGCTCTTTGTACACTGTAGGAGTGCCTGGAATCGGAATATCTCACTGCACTCAAGTTGAGTGAGCAAATGAGATGGGCCCAGAAAGAGTATCCAAATACAACTCTACAAGAGGGGCAGGTAATTTCAAAGCCACCAACACGAGAACAGGGAGGGTGGGTGAGGAACTAACTGTAGAGACGGCCACAACTTCAGTTGAGTTAATCAGTGAAAAACACAAATTTAAATACAGTACTATATGAAAGTGCAGATAAGTGTACTTAAATTCACTTGTACATCCAGTTGATTTCAGGTAGATGTTAGCCGGCCAAAGCTCGGACAATAAGCCTGACATTTGAATATCTTGAACTTTAATATCCAGAGGCAGGTGTGCACATGCTAAGTGCTTTGTCCTGTTCATAGTTATCTTCCCTTCCCTCCTCCTCCCACCATCCCCTAGCACAGGTGTTATTTGGGAACTGAGATTGTCTGACTCGTATTCAGCTGAGGCCCTGAGAGAGCTTCTGTAGTAAATTAGTACATAATACACAGTCAAAATGTCTAACAGTGGTATGGAAACAGTTTTGGCAATATTAACTTTAACAAGTGAGAACTTGATAAAATCTGTTTTGTAAGGAGATTAGCAAATGCAAAGAATTCATTTTGACAAGTTATGTGGATAAGTTGAGAACGGAAGTCATTTATGTTGGCGGGTTTCTTGTTCTGTAGTTAGACTAATTATGTTGGGTTGTACTGTGATATGTTGTAGGCAGCAAGACTTTCTCAACAATTTGATCAAATGAGAAAGAAAGGACTGCCTAGATTTAACAGGGATAACTAATCCGTATTCTTGTCTGAGTTGTATCTTGTTACCATTCATATATTTTTTAAGTTCACCATTTCATGCACACTGATTTAACAAACCAGCTAAATAACCATTTTGTCCCCTGAGCCAGCAGCACTTTGTTACCCACAAAGTTCATATTTCAGTCCTTGTTCTTAAATTTCAGTTTAAGATCCCAATCCGTTGCATACTGTCAGATTGTTGCCAAAACCCCCAGTGGCACTACTATAACCCAATTTAAACACACTTTCAATCATTGTCCGTAGAGGTTTATTTTAGCCAGTTAAAGATGAAAGCAGAAGCTTTTAGCCTATTTCATGTCTGAAAATACATCTAGTTCTTCATTTTGGTATTGCTGGGAAATCTCCATTGCAGTCACAAGCATAAAATCAAAGCATTGCCACAAAAGGTCACATAATGGTAAGTCAGGGTCTAATTCATCTAGAGACATGGCTGCTATGCAGTAATCCTTGAAATATACCTTGTAGAGGGTGAACTTGCTTTCTTCTGGCAAAATCTTCAATTCTACTTTAGAGGAAATTGAGAGAATTTATGAAAGTGTGCTTCTAGTTTCTATCCTTAGGAGTGTATTATGAGATTCTTGCACATCTGTCCCCTGAATGGCTGCAGCCAGATATCAACCAGCTTTGTGCTAAAGAATGGTGCATGAAGCATCCTGTCTTAGATCAGTGGCACTTAAGACTTATCTGCTGAAATGGTGCTTTCCTTCAAACCTGTGGTTTGGCTGGGATGTCTTGAATGAGAAGGATTTGTGAACTCCTCTTGTTGCAGAGCTAGACATAAGCAGATGGATGTCTTAAGTTGTGGTTGTGGGACTGCACCCTTTGGGAGTGGAGTCTGAAGTCCATGCCAAGGTCATTCCTTTGTTCTGCATGTGCTACCTTTTATTTTGCATGAGCTGAAGTACCCAGTCCTGGTTCCCAACACCTGGCGGCACTTGTCTACATGCTCTCCTTCACATAAGCATGCAAGAGTTTACTCCTGCTGATAGTTTGAGCACAGTAACCAGAGGATCCAGAAGGTTCTCTCCCTGAGACATTTGAAGATAACACATCCATGTTGCATGATAAAGTCCTTAGGTTAACCGCTCGAATTGACCAAGTCTATATCTGTTCCTCCCAGAATTCTGGCAGTTTCTTTGGAAGAATCCTGTTGAGTTACCCCCCCCCCCCCCCATAGCCAATTTTCAAGAATTAACATAGCATGAACCCCCAGCTCTCTCCCAAGAAGTCAGAATACCTTTAGATGTTGTGAGCAGTGCAGCTTCCAAGTACTGCTTTCTCTATTAGTCTCTAGACTAATACAAGCCCTAGAGGCCACAGCATTTTGCCATCTTGCTTCTTGAAAGTTTAGGGCTTTGGCCAGTTGTCAACAGAATACACATCTGTTTTGCGGCTTGAGTGCACTCTAACATCTTGCCTGTTCTCCCTGCAATTCTACTTATTGTGATAAGCTATAAATAAACTCTGCAACCTCCTGGATGACTCTGGACTCAAGGAGGACATTGTTATAACTAAGAGTCTCCAGAAATTGAAATCCTGCTTAACAATAACTTTGCAAAGCCAGAAGCTCTTCAGTCTTGGACATTCTTGGCATTGGAGAGAGGGTCAAGGAAGTCATAGCATTGGCAGTCTGTGTGAGGACACTATTCAAGGCCCAGGCTTAAATTTTAGTACGGTTTCTGGGCTACTGTAATCTTCATGGTACCTATTTGTATGCCTGAGAATACAGGGATTGTAGCATACTGACAGCTGACAGGCCCACTAGGCACCAACAAACCTGTTGGTATACCATCCTTGCCACTGGGCCCTGAAGTGGTAAATACTTCATTTCTTCTGGTGCATCATCTACAGTAAAACTGATTGCAGATAGTTTTTGGATGCCAAATTCCAGTCTGTGCAGCTTCAACAGCTTGACATAATTTCTGGTAACTCTGCTCATTCAGTCAGCCAGTGTGTCATGTGGAATTTGAACATGTAGAGAAGTAGAACTTCTCCACCCTTGGGTCTTGGATTTCTGTGTACATATTTGTGTCTGATCTCTGTTGTAATTTACTGGAAGGTGCTTGCTAATGGCTGTCCTGGCTTGCATCAGTACTTGAACATATGCATCCATGACCATAGACTTTTATAGAAATTTTATAGAAAGACTAAATATGATTGAAAAAAAAAAAACTCTGCCAAGGCTTCATCGAGGAGGGTTCCTTAATAGATCAGCTGATGCAATAAGCACATGCAATAAGCATATTACTTATGTGAGCATAAGTAAACAGTGTAACATTTTGGCACTGTGGTGGTGGGGCCATCCTACTGTTTGCCTTAGTTCAGCAGAACTTGTGTGTGCGGTGCAGCTTTCTGACAAAGTCCTGAAATAAGATCCAATGTTTTATAAACTGTAGGTCAAAAATTGCAAAGTGCTAAACGATACAGCTGCAATGCAGGGAAATGTTTTTGGACAGTATTGCATTAAGATGAAAAGTTATGGGAGGTGGCACAGTAAGGCTGAGGTTGCCATTGTTTTTTAACAATTCCTGATGTAGCTCAGTTTCTGGCTAGAGAACCTTTTTTGCAGTCTGAAAGTTAATTCTGTGTCCAGATATTTTGAAAATTAAAAATATAAGGATATTTAAAGAGCAAAGTTAATAAAGGAAAGGAGAAAATGTTTTGTTATGCTGGTTTATAAAGCGCAGGGAAGTGGTGGAAAGAGTCCCCTTGAATGAAAAAACAGACTAATGGATGTTCGCAATATTTCTTCCTAACATTATATTCTTTCATGACTTTTGTATGGACTTCCTGAACATTAGAGGTGTGATCTCTAATGAATAGTAAATGGATTGTGATGAATTTACTTATTTAAACAGTATGTAATCAGTTCCGTTACATGTTAAGCTCCACTTTTAGTACAGTAAGCACATTGCTATTTCCAAAGTTCTGTAGAATTTCTGTGAAGTAACATAAGCTATGCAAGATTTAAGTTGGCACTTCAAGTAATATAATGGACTGATTTAACAGTACAGCTTTGCACTTGCATCTTTCTGTATATCTTTGGAAGATCAGATGCTGTAGAACTGATGTGTGTTTTGTTGTAGTTACGGATCATTCTACCATCCTCAGAATGACAGAACTATCACACGTACAAAGAGTATCGACTTTAGAAGGATCCGGAGGAAGAAAAGATGCAAGACTTGTGTCTCGTACAGCAAAGGAGATTGCTGCAGCCCAAAAAGTGATGGTAATAACTCTAGGAAGTTTACATGGCTTCATTTTAATAGTTAACTGTTTACTGGCCAGGAAGTGTTGTAGTGACAATACACAATGAATCATACTGATTTTAAATACATTTTGTACTACATTGTATGATGTGCATACATGTGTAACTGATATCTGAGCCCCACTTGATTTTAGTTTTTATTTCTTTAATTGCTGTAACTTTTTTGACCGCTTTAGACAACCTATTGATTGGTGCCCATGGAAAATTAGGCATTTCTTTGCTTTAATAGACCATCTGCTTTTGTCATTCCTCAACCAGTGGGTTTTGGATCCAACCTCAGATCTGACTTCGACCACTTCTCAGACATTGAATCGGTTAACTCAAGCACTCCCCTAAATCATAATCCCTTTCAACCCCTTATTGCCTTGAGATTTCATTTGCTGCTTCCAGCTTACTGATGTGATTCTCTTAGCACAGGGTATTTTGTTCAGATAAAGTGTTTTTAACGGTCTCCTTCTCTGTTTACTAGAAAATATTAACATTACTATATTTAGATTTTATATTTTTGGGATAAGCTTTATTATTCTCTTGATGTTCTTTTTGGAGGCCTCATGTTTAGCTCTGTACTGAGTTTTTTAGTAGCCTACATACCATTGTGGGAATTCTACTTCCCTATTTCGTGATTTGTTTTTTCCTGTTTTGCTGGTATTTGTACAGTCCTTTCTTGTGTATTTTACTATTGTCTGATAATGTCAAACTGACTGGATTTAAGAAATGCTCTTGTGGGCATAAGATCCCAAACTCTGGTGCCCACTCTGAATATGTCTTGTCTTAGAGCTGGGCATTTGGATGTGCAGTGTGAAATTTGTGCTGGTTTTAATCACAGGGCACCAGATGACTGTAAAAATAAGTTGATGCTGAATGGGTTACTCCCTTAATCTTCTTCTTCAGTGTCTGGAGTTTCTCTCTCCATGAAGCCGGGGGAGAAATCCTAAAAGGGAGTCCACTGAAGTTGCAGAAAGCCAAAGAGTCAAGGAAACACTCCGCTGAACGGTCTTCGTTTAGCTTCAGGGTTGGCTCTTCCTATGAAAGTTGCTAAAACTGATCTGTCCACTTCCTCTGATCCAGAATTATGTACTTTGAAGCCCTTAGTGTCTGGTACATACATTTTTACACTGGAGCCGATACCATTGAGGTTGCACTCCCACTTTCTGCAGAACACCACACACAGCTTCTAGACCTCCATTCACCTTGTCATCCTTCAGGTCTACCAGGAACCTCTCTGGAGTTGATGTGGACAGAATAATAGTTTCTTTGACCCCAAATTCAGTTTAGTTATCCTGGCTTCATCTTCTATTGGAACCGTGAGCTTTGCTCCATCCCAAACAGCATTGGTTACTCTTAATCTGATCTACCCCTTGGTTTTGAGGTATCAGAAGTGAGATTTCTGAGTGTTTGATCCAATGGCTTGGCCTTCTTTGACTCTTGACACCCTCTCTGATCCAGATTGATCCCACCAGCCCTGAAATTGGGCCTGAGTCATAGCTTCAGCTCCTGGGGGTAGGGGTTGTTAGACTCCAAAGCTTTCCCTGCCCTTCCTCTCAGAGCTTCAACATTAGAATATTCATTGCAGAACTCTGGCTTGAGGCATGGTCATAGTGATTCCCTGAGTTGCCCTGGTGAGGTAGCTTTGGCTCCTACTAGGGTGGTTTTGGGCTGTCCCATGGTTTCTGACTTTGATGCAGTGGACTGAGCGCTCTACTTCAGGATATAGGAAATCCTTGCCCCACCTTGGGTCCTTCCCTCCACACTAGATCACCCTGGTTTGAGTCTGTTTCTGTCCCATTGAGACAGCAGGTCCATCCAGACCTTCAGCCAGTCCTCATTTAGGACTGTCCACACTTCTGAGTCTTATCCCACCTGTGGAAGTTCCTCAGACATGTATGTGCAAGAGGAAACGTATAGATTCCTCACAGGAATCCTTGACAGAAGACCTGCACTTTATAGTGGTCACCCACATCATCCCTTGATGTCTCATTCAGGGAGATTTTCAAGCTTTTGAGACAGATGGTTGGTATGCCGAAGCCCCTTCCCAGGAGGAGTCAGTGCTTCTCTGTGTTCAGCACAAGCTCAGCTACATTCTGGGTGGTACTGCGGCTGATATGGTGGACCTCATTTCCTATTGGGTATAGAAAGATCCAGATGCTCTAGAGCCCATCTCTAGGAAGCAGAAAGTATCCTGTTGCACCCGAGGACCATGCCGACTGGAGTAGGGGGTCTCCCTGCTAATGCTATGGTGGTTGCAGCAGCCACTAAAAAGGAACTAGCCTAGGAAAGTCCCTGTCCATCCCCCCCCCCCCACCCTTCTACAGCTCTGGACAAGGTTGGAAAGTGAGTTTATGCCTCAGACCTTTACCCTGTGGTTGCTGCATTAGTTGGCATACATGGTTTTGACAAAGGAACTCTCTCAAGAGTCTATGTTTGTAAAGGAGAAGTACTGTCTTTACAAATGGCCACCCTTCAATCCCTGTCAAATGCCTCTGCGGCTCTTTTCTCAAACTATGGAGGGTGTTTCTAGATTGCCTGGCTGGTACAGCTATAACTGGATGTACCTTTGACTTTGCAAACCAAATTCAAGATATCATTCTTCAGTGCACCCTTTGGATCTACTTTATTTGGTCCCAAAGTTTAAGGTCTGTCTCTCTCAGAGCCAAGAAGATGGGAAGCCCCAGTGTGCTGTAGGACTACAGCTTTCTAATCATCTGAGGACCTTGTCATGTAATTAAAAAGGTGGTAGAAAGAAGTGGTTCTGAAATTTGCAAGGTTTTTCCCCAAGATTCTTATGGGGATAGACCCCCCCCCCCCCAACCTTGTGGCAGAGTGGGAACTCCAGTGTCAGGCATTTCCATTGCAGTTCAGAGATCCTTTCTCTGTGAAGCCTTATCTGTGCTCCTGAAGGATTGCAGGACTGCTGCATTCTGGAGATAGTTGGGTTGGTGACGCTTGTCTCCATCTAGAAGTCGGGACATCCATTACCAAAGGTGTCTGGGTGCAGAGAATTATTGCTGCTGAATTATGTATTCCATTTTCCCATTATCCACCCAAAAAATGTCAGATAGCAGCTGGAGGCATGCTGGGTATCAGTCATACAAGAGGACCCAATACAGCAAGGATTCAGAACTTATTTTTGGTGCCAAAGAAAACCAGTGACCATAGGCCAATATTAGTCATTTTAAACCAGTTTGTCAAACACTCAGAAGTTCTGAATGGTCATAATTCAGTCTATTTTACCTCCTACTGCAACAGAACAATTAGATGTGCTTGATGGTATGCATCTTGGCGATGCATAATGCCAAAATACTTTCCAGGACACACCTTCATGTTCAGCTGGGAGCCAGTCACTTTCAATTAAGAGCCTTGCCCTTTGGTTTCACCACAGCCCCATCCCCAACCCCAGGTGTTCACCAAGTGTATGGCAATGGTGGCAGGTCACTTGAGATTGTTGGGATTCCGGGTGTTTCCTTACCTCTGACTGGCTCCCACCAGGCATCTACTGATTCACACCAGGGACTACCTACTCTGCATGTCTTCACCTGAGCATTATGATTAACTACTAAAAATCTCCTCTCTCCACATGTCAAACCCTGGTGTTCATAGGTGCTCCCCTGGATACGGTTTCTCAGATTGCAAGACTGCCTCAATCAAGACTATCTATGTTACGACATCAGGTGATGTGTATATTAGCTCTTTATTCACCACCTGCTAGTGTGTTTCTTCTTGGTTTAGTGGCGGCCTTGATAAATCTTGTGCCTCTGGTATGATTTTGAGGGTTCTAAAGTGGAGACTGGCAGCCCAGTGGTCTGTAAATTAACATCCCATGACCTTTCTCATCTGGATTACAAAAATCTAAAACTTGTCTCCTGGTGGATTCGTGCTCCAGATCTTTCTCGGGGCCATCCCTGTCCTACCTTTGCCAAAGGTCACTGTGACCACAGACTACTCTGCTGGGGTGGAGACAGATCAAGGAAGGTGGTCCCCATTAGAGGCCAGTCTTCACAACCATGTGATGTAGATGAGGGTAGTCCTAATGTTGCAGGCATTTCAGGATGTCCTCCTGTAATGATGGTTGCTATACATACTGACAAATTGTCCGTGGTTTGGTACATCAACAAGCAGGGGAAATCTGCTGATACTCTGTCAGGAGGCTGCGTGTGTGGCAGCAGGTGATCTCTTCTGGATGCTTTCTTCTGGCAAACCATATTCTGGGGAAGCCCAGTATTTTAGCAGACTGAGTAAATGTATTCTACTACCAAATGAGAGGTGTCTCTATCCATCGGTGGTGGAATAATTTTCCATCAATGGGGGGGTGGAATAATTTTCCATCAATGGGGGGGGGGGGGACAACCATGCTGCTACCTTTTTTGCTTCTGCATATAATTTCAAATGCAGCCGGTATTTTGCCATTAGCCCCCCCACCCCACCCCACCCGAGGGAATCACTGAGGCGCACTTGATTCATGATCCCCCCCCCCCATCTTTATGCTTATCCTCCTGTTCCCCTATTATCCAAATTTCTTCAGAAACTTGTCAGTGGAAGAGCAATGTGATTGTCATTTCCCCACTTCTGGCCCTGATAAGTGTGTTTTTCTCTTCCTTTTGGCCTCACCTAGTTTGCTCATGTTGGGTCCTGGATCCCTCTCCAGATCTCTCACACATCCGGACTACCTCACCCAGACATTCAAACCCTCAAGCTAACAGCATGGTTTCTTCACCTCCTGTGATGGTGGCAGTCCAGGCTTTCTTCCCAAGTTGTACACATCCTTATGTCCTCTGGTTCTGTTGGGAAAATATTAACAAAAAATGGAAAAATTCTAAACCACTGGATCTCTTCAGCACCCATTTCAGCTGTCCTAGATTTTCTGTCTTCCATTTTTCATAGGGGAGCAAGTTACTCCACAATCAGGATATGTTTTGATTTCTACTTTTATCACATTGCTCAAACCATTTATCTTTGGCTTCCTTCAGACTATGCAAAGCTTTCCTCAAAGATACATTTGAAATTCTTGGACGACCATTTTTCTAGTCACCGTTGCGTCTGCTTGCAAAGCTTTCCTCAAAGATACATTTGAAATTCTTGGACGACCATTTTTCTAGTCACCGTTGCGTCTGCTTTGTGAGTACGAACTTAAGATTGCAAGCCACCTTTTTATTTTTCATAAGGACAGGGTTTCCCTTTCTACTAATCCCTCCTCTCTGCCATTAACCAGTTCGTTAATCTGCCAGTTTTCTGTCCAAAATTTCCTAAGAAAGGAGAATATATGCTTCATTTGTTGCATGTCCACAGACAACCAGCTATCACCATAGAACTAGAAATTTCAGGAAATCTGATCAGCCATTTCCTTTTCAAAGGCTAAATTGGGATAGTCTGTCTAAAGTCTCTTTAGCTAGGTGGCTCACTGATTGATAGTGTTTCTCATGTTTAGAAGCAAAAAGGCTTGCTTTACCAAAACCACTACAAGCTTATTCCCTAAGGTCAATTTCTACCTCCTCCGCCTTCTTAAGAACTTCTATAGATGACATTTTGTGCAGCCACATGGTCCAATGCTCATGCTTTCATAGCTCATTACAAGTTGGAAATTTTATTTGGAGACAGAGCAGCGTTTGGCTCTGCCATACTCGAAAATAGCCTTCCTGAGACAGATGCAAAAGTTGTATACTCCCCACAATGATGCAACTGTGTTCTGTTCATCCTCTGTCCCTCCAATCCCCTTCTTTTCATAGAGGACACTGTTATAGCCTTGTATGACCTGGAACTATTCTTTTTGGACTTTGTCCATCTGAGCTCCAGACACTTTTGTGTTTCTGCCTCTATTCTACTTATGAGTCTGTTTCTACAGTTTAATATTAAGGGGCCAAACTCCATCTGAGATGAGGGGTTTGGAAGGGATTATGGGTAAAAGGAGGTGCTTGAGCTTTGGATCTAAAGTCTAAGAAGTGGCCAAAGTCTGATCCAAAACCACATGCCTGAAGAAAAACAACACAGATGCATTATTATGGGCAGTGTTTTTTTTGTTTGTTTTTTTTTTGTTTTTACAACATTATATTGGAGATCCCACACTCACACAAATACAAATGTAGTTTTTATAGAATGTGATATGCATGCACAAATTGTGCATGTATATCTGGTATTTTTGACTTTTCAGTCCTAAAAATCAATCCCTTCAGCCAGATTTCCAGTTTTGAAATGCTTTCTTTAAAAACAAAATATTTAGCTTTTTGTAATTGTTCTGTTGCCTTCTTTCACTTTCTACTTCTATTGTGTTCTGCCTTGCACTACTTGCCTTTCAACTGGGTAAATGCGGGTCCATTTCTTGCTCTCTTTCAGTCTCTTAAAGGCAACTCGCAATAATGTTCCTTCACCAGGTCTGTGGTTTCCATAATTCAATTGATTTTAGTTTTCTTTACCTTGGAGCACTGCTTCTGTTTCTGACCAGTGTCCTTGCTTTGCTTTGGGACTCTCTTCAGGGACGTCTGGTTATGTCTGCAAGTAGGTAGGTGTGTGTGTGTGAGCTCCAAATATATTTCCAGTGTTTTGCCCTTTTCTATGTTAATTCCATGAGGATGCTAGGGTTTAATGAATGCTGAGAGGAATTCCCAAGTCAGCTGTCAAAAATGGAAGAAGCATAATTTGGTCAGATTGAACACAAAAGGATTCAAAGAAACGCTCCTGAAGTCAGCTGATCAGAGCTCTTGTCCTGTCGCATGTGAGCTGGGGACCACTATGGAAACAAACCCTCTCACAAGAAGCTAAACTAGATCAAAAGCATGCATAAGTGGAACACTAATTGTATCACCCTGAATAATAAACTTCAGGAAATTGGAGACTCTTGCCACACCCCGGTGACATTGCAGGAATCAGACAAGGCCTTGAGCGAGAAAATTATAGCATTGGGAGCAGTAACATTTGGCTGAAAAATTAATTGAATTGGAGGATAGATTGAGATTCAAGAATATTGGATTCTCAGCGATACCTGAAGTGGTGGATGAGTTCATGAAGAAATGTGTGGGGGAATGGATGGGAGGTTATTTGGGTTGAGGGATCACACAGTAGCTGAACCTAGAGGCAGGGGGAGAAATCAGCCAAGACCAGTTCTGGTTAAATTGTTTTCATATAAGCAAAAAGAGGATAGTCTGTGATATGGTAAGGACACTTTTTCTTTCAAAACTGGGGATGCTAAAATCTGCAAAGACAATTATTTCTCTATTTAGGCAAGATCCAGAAGAAACGCCTTTCTCTTTGTCCTACACAAATGCAGAGAGATGTCTACAATTTAAGCTGTCATTTCCTGCTTTAGACATTCTGAATCTGGACTGGCAATATAAGATTTAGAAAAGAGAGTTAATGGGCAATATGAATGTGGTGGGGGAATTAATCATCTGGAGTGGGACACTAACCATTGTTCCCCAACTTGTGGGAGAAATTCCACTTTTTATCGAAAAAGCCATCTGGGTGATGGAATTTATGAAGAAGGTGATGGAGCAGGGGTGATCAACAGGAATTTCTGACTTTGGAGGACTGAACAGATGATCCAACTCTAAATCAAAGATCTATTTTGTGAGGCGATTTTTTTTTTTTTTTGACATCTTGTTACTAAGACCCCATTATGATGATATGGGAACCATTTTAAAACATGGGGGGGATATCTTACCCCCTTTTGGGATCTTTCCCTTGACGTTTTAATGTGCATATTTTAAAATCACTTATGTTGGCAATGATTTTTCTTGTTCATAGATTTGGGGGCTGTTCATACACCCTGAATATGTGCTAATCCTCCTATGGTGGGAGGCAAACATTGTATGGACTGGATATATGGGCTTCTAGCTCTAATTGAGAGTAAGGGATTTGGTTTCACCTCTCACAGGAACTGGATGGGAAACTGAAAATACCCCTGGGATTCCACCTATGTCCCTGCTGGACAGGTGTTTTGGGAGTTCCCTATTAGACCAAAGACCCATTCTTTCGAATGTGTCTTGGTCGAACTCAAAAGCCTGAAATGGCAAAATATCAAAGTGGCTTTTAAGCAAATTCTTTCCCTGGGAAACAGTTTGCTTGGCTGCTTCGTTACTTTACCGTTTTCCACACTGTAGTGCGGTCTTGGAGTTGGTATATTTAAGTAGGGGGTGTGAGGGACGTTGTGGGGAGCAAAGCTCCCCACTTATTGTAATGTTTAAAGTATTTTTTCCCCCTAGGAATAAATCGCTGTTCTGACAGTTCGAAATTGTAAGCTTTCACTTACATAAGGTTGATTTAATCACGGTTTGCTTTTTTAAGCATTTGGTGATCTAATATAGACCCATTTTGGGTGACTTATCTAAATATGGGCTAAACTCTTGGCTAGGCTTATAAGGGCCTCCGAGCCAGTAGCCTAGTAAGTTCCTATGATCCTATAGGATGCAAGAATGAATGAATTCCAGTACAGTCTCAAGAGTAAGGGTGTTGATTTAAACAGGGGTTTAAATTTATCCCTTGGGGGATGGGGGGATTTGGGTGGTTTAAAACAAGTTTATGAAGTAAGGATGTTCCCAAGATGAAGTTACAGCTTTGGGCGACTGAACAGGATATCCATTTTTAATGAGACCTATTTTGCAAGTTGAGATAGACATTTTGTTGCTTCTGTTACAATTTTGCCGTAAAATCTATGGAAACCTGCATGTCTATATTAACCCTTTGGGGTTTTCTTTCGGTGTCTGCATGTATTTACCAGTGTTGAAGTCACTTAAGTTGATAGTGTATTGTTTCTTTTTATGGTTCTGGAAGCTGTTTGTATGCCATGAATTTGTGCTATTCTGTGGTGAGAGGCAAAATGTTGTATAGAGTTGGAGGTATGGCCCTTTAGTTGGAGGTATGGCCCTTTAGCTGTAACTGAGGGGGGGGGTCTGTGTGTTAGCTAAGATTTTGCTACATGCTTACAGTGGAGATGTCTATAATAGAGGCTGACGTCCTCTTACACAAGGACGTGGTTGATTATTTGAGTACTGTGCTAAGGCACTTTTTTAATTTTCATGTTGGAATGTAGCTTGTGTTCGGCCTTGTTCAATGGGAAGAGATCTTTGGAGCTCTGGTACAAAGCTGACCTGAAATTTTGTGTGGTCTGCCACATCAGCAGTAGCTCAGAGGGGAGTAGGCAAATGTACCATATTTGTTTATATAGGTTACAGATTGGAATCTTGGGGGGGGGTTATGCTTGGAGAACTAGTTCAATCAAGTGAAAGAGCTGGTTGGCAGTTTACTAGCCCAATACAAGCACAGGATGGAGTGTGGATTGGAATTGGGGGGGGGGGGAGTAAGATGTGGACTTGTGAATAATCAATCAGTCGTGTTAACTGATGCAGGAAGAATTTTTTTTTTGTAAATACAGTGGGTTAACAAATGTAGCCAAGAAGGATAGAGTCACTAGGTATTTGAATATGGGGGTTGTAGTAGCAATTCTGCAGGAAACAAAGGGTCACCAGATGGCACTTTGATGCTGTAATTGAAAGGATACTCTGGTTTGGAGGGAGCAAGAAAGAGAAGAATTCTAGTACTTTTTAATCAAGGAAACGGGCTTGCAAATAAACTACAAAGATGGGCAGGGGTGTGCAGTGTTGCACAAGGGATCATGGTTTGGAAAGCAGGTAACTATCGGAGGAATTTATTTGCCACCTAGATCTAGTATATGTGATGTGCAGAAACTGTTTGGGATGACTGTCATTTAGTCTGGGAATTTAGTTTTTGGGGAAGATTGGAATGTTATATCAGGGGTAAAGGATACTTCTGGAGTTTTGAGGTTGGAAAGCACCTCAAACTTGGAGAAATATATGGCCACTTTTGGATTTTTAGATTTACACAAGAAATGGAGGCAAGATGTTGAATATGCGTTGTTAACCTCTGTACAAGACATGGATGACATTGGATAGGTGTTACGAAGGAACAGGTAGATTATATTAAACGGGTAACCCACTCCTTGTTTGATCATGCTCCATTTGAAGGATGCTGTGGGTTTGAGATTATACTGGGTCAGTACATTGGCAATTTCCAGTATATCTGATAAAGAAATCTGACTACAGAATGGATTGAGTAAAAGAGGGTGCTATGATGGAATTAAGAGTTGGGGGAGGTCTATATTTGAAAAGTGTGACCATGCTAAAATAAATAAAAAATAGGGAGAGGATAAGAACTAGAATGGATGAATTCTAGAAGGTAGGTAAAGCTGTAAGCAGGAAATGGAGAAGGCAAAGAACAATCTTTAGAGTTTGAGAAACAACTAGAGTCCGTAAAATGGCAAATAGTGGAATATCTAGATTTAGTAAATGAAACTAGAGGTAGGCCATCGTGGCCTTTTTTTTTTTTTTTTCACACCTAAAGCAACTATCTGGCACAGACTGAGAAAACAAGTGGAGAGTATAACTAAACGATCCAGATACTGGATAATCAGTCCAGTTGAAATGGGTTTCTCAAGTATTTCTAAAACTTCCTGCAACTTGCTGAAGAAGATAATGGAGGATGTATCAGAGACTGAGATTTGGCAGGTTGCTGTTACTCAGCATACTGGAAAAGCTGTGGGATCTGATGGTATCCTGCTTGAATTATGGAAGTTAAAGGATAATATGCCAAAAATTGGCACAACATGCTTAAATGAGGTTAAAGGGCAAAGTGGTGCCTACTTCTGGTATGATTGATGGTGGCAATCCCTAGCGAAGGGAAGTATCTGTTAGATCTTTGATCATGTAGACCTAAACCACCATCAGTATTAAATCTATAATGGCGATGAGAAAGGTACTCCATCTATTGATCAGGATCATTACAGGTTTATAGGAGGCAGAAATGTATGACTGTAACCATACTAATACAAGACCCAATTGAGAATAGAAGGCCATTGATTAGCTTGAATGCAGAAAGTGTGAGAGGGTGGATTTGAGTTATGCAGCATGTATTCATGAAATTAGGGTTCCCAGATGAATGGGTAAGTGTTCAATATTTATACAGGGACTCGAGCAGCCATTAAATATATGTGAGCACTTTCAGAGCCACTTGTTCTTACAAGGGGGACAAGAGAGGGTTACCTTATTGTTTGCAGCCTGTCTGTGGAACCACTAGCAAGCAGAAGCAGGTCTTTTACAATAGCAAGCTACCCTGGAAGGTGTAAACAAGAAAAGATGCAGTCATTTGCTGTTATTTTACTATATATCATGGAGCCTGAAAGGGACTTGAGGAAATTATGGATATTGCTAGAGCAATTTAGGATATTAGGATATAGAATTAATCTAACAAAAGCTTAAAGCATTATTTAAACTAGATCTCATACCTTGGTAGAAGCATTCCCCTTTCTGGGGTCATGAGGTTGAAATGCCTAGGTATTTGGCTTCGACAAAATATCCAAGGGGCTGCAGCGGTGATGAGGGAGAATCCTAAAATAGTAAGGAGCTGTGAACTTGATTGGGGGGGGGGGGGGGTTGAAAGAGTCCTAATGAGATGGGGATGCCAGATATGAAATCCTATTTTACAGTAGTACAGATGATGCTGTATTTACTTCAAATGCAGAGTTGCAGTATGGGTTGGAAGAAAATATTGGTGGATAAACAGAAATTGAGGTAGGTACCCCAAGATATGGACTTTTGGGGCATTGAAAGATGGCTGGAGTGGCACGGAGTAGTATATATGCAGTCCAGTCTCCAGGATTTTTAGTTGTACAGAATGAAGAGCCTGACTGACAAAACTGCAACCCACTGTATACAAAGCACATTCAGGGATCTATTAGGATTGAAACAGGTCTCTTCCCTTTGGAAGAGAAAGGGTAGAAAATTGAAATATTGGGAACAACTGGACAGGGTGGATGGAATAAAGGATTGGAAGGAAGCAAGGGATGAGTTTAATCTTTGAGGTCATAATTTTCTCCCATATTTGGAGGGTGAACAGTGAATATAGAGATATGCAGATGCTTACAACTTCATAAGGGTCTCTGATACTGGTTACTTTTGCAGCTAGAAGCCTGTTCAGACATTCCTATGAAGAAAAAGCTTGTAAATCGATTATAGGGCAATTCTAGACAATCGTGTGGATGATAGGATTAGGGAAGGGTGGAAGATATGCCATGAAGTCTAGGAAGCTTTCTATATTTTTGCATGTAGGTGTCTTAAATATTTCTATACTCCAGCTGGGCCAGCAAAAATTTGACATCAGTATGTTGGAGGTGTGGAGGAGGGCAAAGGGGTACTTAGGAATATATTTTTGTGAGTGTGAAAAGTTGGATAATTTTAAATCTGATGTGAGACAGCTAGTGAGTCAGACTGAGATTAGAAACAATGGTTGACAAGAACTGCTTTTACTTAAATGGGTTGGAACATTAGTACCTAAAAACATGTTGGAGCTGTAGTATCCTTGATGGTACTGGCAACCAAAAAATGGAAATGGGAGCCTTCCTTGGTAGATGAGACTAAGGCAATTAACTTTATCTAGGAGTTGGAAAAGAGAATTAAACCTCTTGAAACCTGAAAATTGGTCTGCCAAGAAAGAATTTGGGAAACCGTTGAGTGGGAAAGTAACAATTTGTAGAATCAACAGAATGTAGTCTAGTATTACAGAGCTAACTAATGAATGTAATCTTTGTGTCCAGTTTGTATATAGCTAAAATATGGTAAAATATAGGGGCAATGTTTAAGGTTTGTCCAGGATTAAAAGGTTTGTAATGGACAACTGTTTCAGTTCGCAGCAATGAGCTGATTTTTTTCTCATAGTATATGCACACAGGCTGCTTCACAGGTATCATTAGAATGTGGGATTAGTAAATTGTGGACTTCTATTCTTCCACTGGTCTGCTTAAGTGTACTGTATGTAAGATTTTAAATGTCGCAATAAGCATTGGTCTTTTAACAGCAACCCCCCCAAGTCCCCCTTCACCTTCAGTCTAAGACTAATCATTTCCTCAGTTTATACATTTACATTTCTTAAGTGCATTCTTTAACTTTTAACTATGGCTCCTTCTGTCAGTTTCTTTACCGGTCAGTCTGTTTTTTTAATTATTACTTTGCCAAGATTACAGCAGTTAGACTCCATATCAGATTTATTTAGCACTTTCACACGTAGCCAAACCATAGTTCTACCTCTTTCCATTGCCAGAAATACATAAACCCTAGTAATTTATGTGGTTGAACCATCCCCCAAATCTTTCATAGCTGTTGGAATTTTGGCAAGTTTAGCCAATTATCACAGTGATCTACTGGGTGTAATGCTTTGCCTGACAGAATTTGGACTTTGGGACATAAGGTAAAAATACAAATTTAACTTCAGTTTTCTTCTCTTCACAAACCTATTGTGCTGTGTAATCCTTGAGTATATTCCTTGCTTATCTATATTGTATTCAACAAGTTTAGTTAATAGTACAGTGACAACAAATCAGGTTATGTACTTTTAATGCTAAGAAATAATTCTAAGTTTTTATCCCTTTCTATAGACATGCATTCAGGTACAGCTTGATAAGCATCAACATTTATAGGTGTAATACTGATGGATTATACTATTTTCTTGAACATTTTTAACAAACCAACACCAACGATGACTTTGTAAGCAAAACGACTGTTAGGTGGAGGCTTAGTCCATTGTCTATGCAAGTCTGACTTGGTTTTTGCAATTTCAGTTAACAGCAGATCTTCTAAAAAGTATTAAAAATGTATGGTCTGTCTAGAATATCCACATACTTAAATTATTAGGAAGTGTCCATTTAAATGTTACCATTATCTTTAGATGATCATGTACATAACTTTCTAGCCATAGTTTCAAGGTGTAGCATTTAAACATGCCATTTGTGAAAGCCTGCCCATTTTTAATGACCTGTTGTGATTTTCAGGGACGGTGACTGTGAAGCTCCAGCCTGGTCAATATATACTATTTCAGTGTTTGTGTGTATAAGCCCTGTCCATATCCATATGCTTTAAGTGAATCCTTAATTCAGAGGTCAACATTCTGTCCTCAGCTTTTGGTCCGTTACCAGTAGCTGTTTACCACTTGAATGCCTCCCGATTTTAACCTGTATGGGCATTTGGAATTCCCAGCTAGGTGTGGGTATGGTTCACATTTGCCAATCTTTTGCAGGTTGAGCAGATAATGGTCACCAGTAGCTCCTCGAAGAGCCTCATTAAAATTCACTTGGGTCTCAAAACTATTTTGCACAGAACTTGGCAGCACCCATTCAGCGCACAGTGGTTTGCCAACGCAAAAAAAAAAATTTGCCTGAAAGAGATTATGGGAAAACCAAATCTGTACTGATTGAGTTTTCAACTTATTACAAGAGTGCAGGTGTTATGGAGACTGGCATATAGGTCAAAAATTGACAGTGGAAGAAAGCAGTGTTGTGGGGGTAGCACAGAGGTCTAAAGCTCTAACTTGTAAATGAGCCACTTTCTGTGAAAAGATTAGAGGTTTGAATCTTTCCATCTTCATTTGCTTACTTTTCACCTTCAGCAAGTCACTTAACCAGGCAATTTTCTTTTTTGGAACAATTAAGAATATGGGCTGGGCTCCTTAATGATCACCCGGACTGCATGCCTAATAACTATCTATAACCCTATAAGATTATTTAGAGATGGCATTAAAATCTCAATTGTAGACTAGGTTCACTCCCTTGCA